>NW_015162512.1:475426-477549 GCF_001447785.1 Gekko japonicus | reverse complement strand
ATTTGGCAGCCCTATCTGGCCCACACCAACTTAAACATATACATAAGAAGGTTAAACTCGATTTTAGTGCAGAATGGAAAAAACAAACCACCCTGGATTAAAAAGGTTGAATTCAATTTGAGTGCAGAGTTGTTTGGAGGACACCATGGTGAACATGAATTAAAAGGAGAATGCAGAAAGGTCCGATGGCTGTGATCGCACACACGAAACAATCCACTTTCAATCAGAGTTGTTTGGAGGACACCATGGTGAACATGAATTAAAAGGAGAACGCAGAAAGGTCCAATGGCTGCGATCGCACACACGAAACAATCCACTTTCAATCCACTTTCAATGCACTTTCCAACTGGATTTTGCCAGTTCACAGTGTGTGTGATTGTAGCCATTGTGTGTCACAAAATCTAAGCTTGGTTCAAGTGGATAACTATTGGTCTGAAGCAATAGAACAAATTTTGAATCACGGGGCACCTTTAAGACCAACAAAGTTTAATTCTGGGTATAAAGCTTTCATGTGCATACCCCGAATTAAACTTCATTGGTCTTAAAGGTGCCACTGGACTCAAGTTTTGTTCAAAATCTAAGCTTGCATGCTTTATAATAATTAATTTTTACATGCAAATTCTGTGGCAGTTTAAGAGCTTCCCCAGTAACTCCACTTCTTGTAACTTTTCCCAAACGCTCAGAGAGGACTCACTTACTTAACCCTCTGTCTGGTTATGAAGATCACATCTCTCTGGCAGTTGCCAAATTCATCTTGGCTGTGCTAAAAAAATTGAGCTACTGCCATTAATTCAGTGCCTAGTTAAGCACGCTGTGCTCCTGAGGCTATTTTAACTTTAATTTGAATTCAAAATTTTAGGTTATGTATTCAATATTTACATTTCCTAAAGTGCCAAATGTTCCTTTTCCTTGTGTGTTTTAATCATTGTTATATTATTTTGTCTAAAAGCCTGTGTGCTTCGTAGACATCCTTGAATAAATAAGTAATTAATTTTTAGAACAGCCTTATGGCTGTGCATGTTTATGTGTGGATCCTCAAATAACGGATTCCACATGGTGGGTGGTAACGGACAACCAGTGAAAGCAGGCAACGTTGCACAAATTGTCATGCTTAGCAGACTTTTTGTCAAGGGTTTCCTGTGGACAGAATTTGGAGAAATGTGTTTAACACAACATTTCGAGGGCGGCCAATCCTTAGTTCATAGAATCATAGAACTTAGTTCATAGAGTAGGAAGGGTTCATACAGGCCACCTAGCCCAACCCCCTGCTCAATGCAGGATCAGCCTAGAGCATCCCTGACAAGTGTTTGTCCAGCCTCTGCTTAAAGACGGCCAGTGAGGGGGAGCTCACCACCTCCCTAGGCAGCCCATTCCACTGTTGAACAACTCTTACTGTCTCCATGGTCAGGGACCAGGGCTATTTTTGGGCAGGAACGCACAGGAACGGAGTTCCGGCTGGCTCCCAAGTTGGCCACTAAATCTACAAAGGGGACCAGCAATTTAAAGGTACAACAATAATGGAAGAAATTGCTGTTAGGTTCACACAATAGCACTATATAGACAAAAATGAATAAATAAACTTGTTGAGATGACGTTCAATGATGTTTGTAATATCTATATTTTCAAGACAAAGGACGTCTGACACTGAAGATAGGTGATACGAACATCTCGAGTGGTAGTTCGTTTCGAGACACAACTCTTTTTCAACCACAATTCAGATTCTCTGGTTGTCTTTTTGTGTACAGAGGTAGTATCATAATGGGTTCCTGCTGGGCTTTTTCTACAAAAAAAAGCCCTGTCAAGGACTGAGGGTGGCACTGGGCGAGAGGACCTTCCCGCGATACCCACTGGGATGTGGAGTGCCACAGAGGGCAATCCTCTCGCCAATGCTATTTAACATCAATATGCGCCCCGCCGCCCAGTTGGCCCGAAGGTATGGGCTGGGTTGCCATCAGTATGCAGGTAACACTCAGCTCTATCTGTTATTGAAAGGCCATCCATTCTCTGAACATTTGACTGAGGCTTTGGAGGCTGGATGGTTGCGGCAGCGTCGGTTGAAGCTAAATCCATCGGAGGTCCCATACCTAAGTCGGAAGGGAGGGGATATGGGTATCAGGATTCCC
>NW_015162512.1:438528-474794 GCF_001447785.1 Gekko japonicus | reverse complement strand
TGGGTGACGTGCATGTGGCGGGCGCGCGCGCTAAAGACGCCGTCCGGGACTCCAACGACTTGGCAACCCTAGCTGACCCGGAAATTACAGCTGGTGCAAAATCCAGTGGCGTGCCTACTAACAGCAATGCCTATGCAGGCTCACATTTGGCAGGTACTCCGCCCATTGCATTGGTTACCAGTAGAGTTCTGGATCCATTTCAAGGTAATAACCTTCAAAGCCTTACACGGCCTGGGACCAACGTATCTGAGGGACCGCCTCTTCCCATATATGCCCCGAAGAGCACTACGCTCTATGGATCAACACCTCCTGGTAGTCCCTGGCCTGAAAGACGTCCATCTTGCCTCAACCGAGGACACGGCTTTTTCTGCCCTGGCCCCTGCCTGGTGGAACGTGCTCCCCCTCGAGATCAGAGCCCTGCGGGACCTACTTCAATTCCGCAGGGCCTGCAAGACGGAGCTGTTCCGCCAGGCCTTTGGCTGAGGCAGTGGACGGCCATCTATGGCCTCCCTGAGGTGTTTGTCACTCTGTGAACAACTACTGGCTATGGCCAGGGAGCCTCCCACAACCAGAAAAATCTCTTTGCTATCTGCTGTGACCACCATTTTAATATTCATGATGATGTTTTAAATTTACTTTTATTGTATTAGCTAATATATTTGTGTAAATGAAATGTTGTTATCCGCCCTGAGCCCACTTCCGGGAAGGGCGGGCTATAAATGTGAATGAATGAAGTTTTCCCTAATATCCAGCTGGTACCTTTCCGCCCTTAATTTAAATCCATTATTGCGAGTCCTCTGCTCTGCTGCCCACAGGAACAGCTCCCTGCCCTCCTCAAAGTGACAGCCCTTCAAATACTTCAAGAGAGCCATCCTGTCCCCCTTCAACCTCCTCTTCTCCAGAGTGAACATTCCCCAGTCCCTCAGCCTTTCCTCACAGGGCTTGGTCTCCAGGCCCCCAATCATCCTCGTTGCTCTCCTCTGCACCTGCAGATCTATCTGGAGATTCCCCCCCCCCCCAATGACAACTTATCTTCAGACGGCAGAGAGCAGTTCCCCTGAAGAAAATGGCTGCTTTGGTGAATGGACTCTATGGCATTATATTCCACTGAGGTCCCCTTCCCTAGGCTCCAGTCTAGGGTTGCCAGCCTCCAGGTGGTGGCTGGAGATCTCCAGGGATTATAACTGATCTACAGGCAACGGAAATCAATTCACCTGGATAAAATGGAGACTTTGGAAGGTGGATTCTATGGCATTATACCCCACTGAAGTTCCACCCCTCCCCAAACCCCACCTTCTTCAGACCCCACCCACAAAATCTCTAGGTATTTCCCAACCCAGAGCTGGCAACCCTACTCCATTTCCAAACGGAATTTTCCAACCTGTAGTTGCCAGGCCTAATCTTTAGCACACTTCCTTCTCACGAGGGATCCCACATTTCTCTTCTTTCCCAACCGTGTGGAACCCAACACATCTCGTAGGTTTGTCCCTGACGCCTTCTTACCACAAGGACCCCTATTCCCGCCTTATCTCTCTGTGAAGCATCGAAGGCCCCACACTGAGCCCTCAGACTGAGTCCGAAGCAGAACTGACACCCTTCAGAAGGGAGAGGCGGGGACCGTCGCACGGGGAATTCATCGAATTCATGACCCTCTCTGCTGTCAAAATTCCCTTCATGGCTCGTTAGCGCGGCCTTCACACTTCAGAGGCAGAAAGGCGCTCTCGAGCGGAAGAGCAAACAATCTTCTTTTGGGGCTGGGGAGGGATGGAACCCTCGCGGTCTGCCGCCTCCCCCGACGTGTTCTGCTCTGACCCACTAAGCCCCACGCCTCTCCTGAGGCGGCTAAAGAGAGCCGAGCATCCAGGATTTCCTCTCCCAATAAGCAACAGCGCGCTGGTACGCAGGGATGATACTGCTGGGTCCTCAGGCACAAGATAGCTGTGTGGGACACCCCCCTCAATTGTAGGTCCCTTTGACCCCCTTCCACTGTTGCATTCCCCTCACCCCTCACATTTTGTCACACCATTTCTTTCTCCACCCTCAAGGGAGGGATACAGGTCTTCCCTCACAGAGGATAGGAAGCTGACGGGGTCAGTCTACCACTATCCCAGGCTTGCCAGAGATTAGTTGTCAATCCCAGGAGATCTCCAGCCACCACCCGGAGGTTGGCAACCCACAACATGGAGTAGCCACACACACACACACACCTCCACTGTTTTTCCCGACTCCTCGACAACTGAAAATCAAAGGAATATTCAAACACCAAGATTCTAAGCTGGGAAATTACATTCATAGGGATGCCAACCTGAAGATCTCCCAGAATTGCAACTACAGAGATCAGTTTCCGGTGGCATACCAAGGGTGGAGTGAGAGTGTGCCGTCCACCCTGGGTGCAGCTTGAAGGGGGGACCTTAAAGCCAGCATTATGCTGCGTCCAGTTAAATGGCTTTCCTTTTTTTAAAAAACATGCAGTTCTGGCTGCAGCCACTAGGGGCGCAGGGAAGTCTCAGCACAGCAGAAAGTCCTCTAGCATCAGCTAGACTTCCCTTTCTCCATGACTGAAGCAAACTTGCTTAACAGATCGTGCTAAGCTCAACAGCCAAGCCAGCAGGCTGATAGCAGCTTCAGTAATTGCCAGCCTGCAGGTCATTTTCTCCAATAGTCTAGTCTTTCACTCTTCCTTTCTTTGCACTCAGCTCGGCCAAATCTTGCAAAGCAGCAGTTAGGGTATTGCAGCAAGATAAAACAACCTTTCTCTCTCTTAATTTCTCTCCCTCTTTTCCACACTTTTCTCATTCATATCTGCCTCCCTTCACCCAATCCTCCCCATTATTTTCACTTCTTGGTCTCAAGACCCTCTCATTCCTATCCTGCTTAGTGACGGAATGTATTTAAGAGTACTTGTGACGACCTCTTATCTGGGGAGGTCTAGTTTTACTTTAAAATGTTCTTTCAGTTTTACTCTGCAGGGTATTCTGGCTGCCACCAGGAATTTTAATAAATTCCAATTCTTCTCTTTGCTTCTGGGGTTGGTATCGTAGCACGGGGTCTAGGCCTTTCGAGGAACTATGTGGTCTGAGGAAGGATTCTTTACTTAGCTGGTAAACTTGAAGTAAATAGGATTTATTTAACGAAAGTATAAACACGAGGGTGAACAATGTAAACAGTACTGGGAATGATTTGAACCATGGCTTGGTGTCTCTCACAAGCCTCTCTCCACTGACAGGGATATTTCATAGGCAACTTTGTAACACTTTTCACTGTACTTTTTCTTAGAGACTCTCAGCTTTCAATTGTGACTCTTATAACACTGAGACTTTTACTTTTATATTCCACACAGAAACCTCTCACACAGAGAACTCAGGACAAAACTCATATTAACTCTTTTAAACAGCACACTCTGCTCTGACTAACTGTTTAACTCCACAGTCATCTCACTAACTGTCTTTCTCAACTGTCATCATAAACTGTCTAAACTCTAACAGTCACTCCTGATAGACATTCAAATCATCCACACAGCATCCATTCCAAAAACCCCTCCCCCTCTCTGTCACTCACCAATCACACAACTTGCCTGTTTCAGCATTCTAGATTGTCCCACACAGCCATGCCAACCAACTTTTAAACACACACACACACAGTAAAACATGGAATCGTTACAGTACTATAATAGCAAACATTTGTTAATATTATGAACAGAAGGCACTGGGTTTGCAGGGCACTGTATATTGCTCTGGTTCTATTGGGCTTCCAACTCCCCCTTGCATGGACTGTGATTCTGTGCTTGACATCAGCTGGCATTGCCACAGTGGCACTGGGTTTGCTGGGCACTGTGCCTCATACTGGTTCTGCTAGGCTCCCCCCCCTACTTGGACTGTGATTCTGTGCTTGCCATCAGTCTTGTTGAGATGGCATTGCCACAAGGGCACCAGGTTCTGCTAGGCATTCTGTGGTTGTACTAGTACTGTACATTGCACTGGTTCTGCTTGGCTTGCAAAAAACCCCCCTTCAGTTTCTACTGCAGAGATTCTCTGGTTTGACTCTCGAAAGCTTACTCCCCAAAAATCTTTTTGGTCTGTAAGGTACATTTATTTCATGATTATTACTGAAAATAATTTGAGGGGGGGTGTTAAAAAAGATCCACTCTGGGTGTCTAATATGTTAGGTACACCACTGCCCTATGAGGTCACCATAAGTCAGCTGTGACTTGACGGCAAAAAATAATAATAATAGAGGAGGGGGGTGTTAAAAATTTATCCACCCCGGACACCAAATAGGCTAGGTATGCCACTGTCAGTTTCCCTGGAAAACATGGCTGCATTGGAGAGTGGACTCTGTGGGACTCTGTGGGATCATACCTTGCTGACGTCCTCTCCTCAAGCCCCACCCTCTTCAAGCTCCACCCCAAATCTCGAGGAATTTCTTAACCCAGGGCTGGCAATCCTAGCTGTTGATAAACCCTTCTCATTACCTCTGCCCAGGAGAACAGAAGTGTAGCTCAATTCACTGTTCTCCAGTCCTGTCTAACTCCAGACTTGCAAAGAGGGGAGGTTGGAGCGTGGGGGGCAGGGAGACTTGGTGCTGATATGGAACTAACACAGCCGGTTGTCCTTGCTCCGGCACCCAGTGATAACGCTTGCTCGTCCTGTACAGGGGTCGTTTCGTATAAAAAGAGCTAGGGGAACTCATTAGCATAACTCACTAGCATATGCCACACCCCCTGACATCACCGGAAGTGTGTCATAAGGCCACACCCCCTGACATCACCAGAAGTGTGTCATAAGGCCACACACCCCGCCCCCAACGGTCCCGGCCGCCGCCGCCGGAGGGGTGGGGAGAGGCAGGGAGGAAGCAACTTACCCTCCCTCTTCTCCTGCCTCCTCCTGACTGAATGAGGGCCGGAAGCGGGGCGGCCAGAAGCAGGGGGTGGGGCTTCGTCATGTGCCCCGCCCCCCGTACCTCACCCGGGGGAACTGCGATCCCCCGCGATCCCCCCCAAAATGACCTCTGGTCCTGTACATCCTGACCATAAACATCTTGTTCTGCACTCCTGAATTTCTCAGGCAGAGGTAAGTTCTGGGGCAGGTTTACCGGCATGGACAACTTCCTTGTGAGGAGATGTTGCAATCGTATTTTTCTTTGCAGGTTGAGGCAGGCCGGACGAGGGAAGCACACACATAAACAAGCCGTGCTAATCCTAAAGCTGCAACCTGAAACCATGGGGACCCTAGCTAGTCATGATTATCCATTAGAGGCTTTTCATACTTAGTGGCCAACTCGAGCCAATGCTAAAAGGAGGTTCGGAACAAGGCTAGAACAGCGTGCTCATACCAGAGGTCCCCAATGTGGTACCCACGCGTGCCAAGGCAGGATTGCCAGGCCCCCCCTGAGCCACTGGCAGGGGATGGGGGGTAGGGTTGCCAGATCCATTTTGGGAAACTACTAGAGATTTGGGGATGGAGTCTGGGGAGGACAGGGACCCCAGAGGAGTACAATACCACAGAGCCCACCCTCCAAAGCATCCCATTTCTCCAAGGGAACTGATCTCTTTGTAGTCTGGAGATGGTTTAATTCTGGGAAATTCCCCAGGCCCCACATGCAGGCTGGCATCCAGAATTCCACAGGTGCCCGCACTCTCAAAAAGCTTGGGAACTATTCCACTAAGGCTCCCTAGGGCAGTGTCCCACCAGGAAGAAGGAGGAGGAGGAGATTGGATTTATACCCCACCCTTCACTACCCAAAGGAGTCTCAGAGTGGCTTACAAACTCCTTTCCCTTCCCCTCCCCACTACAGACACCCTGTTAGGTCGGTGGGGCTGAGAGCTCATGAGAGAACAGCTCTGAAAGAACTTGTGATTGACCCAAGGTCACACCAGCAGCTGCATGTGGAGGAGTGGGGAATCAAACCCGGTTCTCCCAGATTAGAGTCCACGCTCCTAACCACTACACCAAAAGGCCCACCCGCCCCAGTTCTGCTCACAAACACTCCTCCTACACGTGGGCATTTAGCACTCCAGAGGGACTCTCGGCAACAAGGTGGGGAGTCCATTGAGAGAGACGCTCCTTCCCATCCATGCAGAGAGGCCAGCTGTGATCTTGCTCTCTCCCCCCCCCCTTTTCCTCCTTGCTTGAAGTCACAAAGGAATCTGGGACTGCGTTCGTGTTGCCAGTTCTGAGTGAGTCATCTAGACTCTCAGGAACCGATCCGTACAGTTTCGGCTCCAAGCACCAATTCAGCATCCCGAACGAGGCAGCTGCATTCTACCCCAGAGAGAAACTTCTCAGCCTCTCTCTGGCATATTTTGTGCTCCCGACACGGGGAGCAACCTGTGCCTCAGGCTTGTTTTCTCGACCTGCTGCCTGTTCTTTTCAAGGAGTCTATTCTTTATAGCGACATCGTGCAAGAACTGGGATAGGGCTATATTTGCAGCGACAGAAACGTTTGCAATACTTAAGTCAGAGAGGTTTTCGAGGAATCAGATAAGAGGGTTGCTTCTAAGCCTCCCCCAGGATCCCTCTCACTAATAATGATGACAAGTATTTTTTTTTTAATGGCCAGTTGCTACTTAGTGTAGTGCAGGGGTCCCCAACATGGTGCCCACCAAAGTTCCAGGTGCAATGTCCCTGCCTCAGCCTCCAGACTTTGTGGCAAGAGAGACTAGATAGCTAGATAGGCACACTGAACGTTCCTTCCTGTGTTTATTCTTCTGCCACTGGCCCCTTTGAAATGTAATGTGGCTCAAAAATGATGGTCACAGTCACAGAACAGACTGCAAAAAGAAGAAACTGTGAGGTAACTGCGCTAGAAAATATTTCAATAACAATCACAAAATTTATACAAAAATGTGTACAAAAAATCATATAAATGCACAAGGCAGTTGAAAATGGTGTGACGATGGTCTCCGGAATGTTCTATCGTTTCGATACTATTCTTCTTCCGAAAGTAGATGAAAGCCTTAATTAATCATATGCAATAATAATATTATGTGAAGGATCTATGGTACATGTACATACCAGAATTCAATAAAAAGTTTTTTTCAAACCTTACATACAGCGACTCTTGGTCTGTCATTTCAACAAGTAGGTATCAAAAATTTCATTAATATTCACCGATGTCTCATAATTTAGTTGCAAGAAATTCTCTGAAAGAATGTTCCTTATTAAGGCTTTCATCTACTTTCATCTACTTTCGGAATATGATTTATATGATTTTTTGTACACATTTTTGTATAAATTTTGTGATTGTTACTGAAATATTTTCTAGCGCAGTTACCTCACAGTTTCTTCTTTTTGCGGCCCTTTGAAATGTAGACTGTGTTCTCAAGGTCAGTTTCCTTCCTTCTGTTCTCCCTCAGATGAAGAGAAACTCTCTCCCTGCATGCACCAAGAAGGATGACACGCTGTCGTCTCTTAGCACCATGAGGCAGATGGCCCTCTCACCATCTGCTTCCATCCTTAGCTAGTAAGTTAGTACTCTATCCTGTCCCTACTCTTCCCTATCCAAAGTGTACTTCTCAAATAGAGAGATAAATATTTCTCTTCTAGACTTGCAACGTGGCTCTGTGTAGTTTTGTAAGCTGAGTAACCTGGCAAAGTAACGCTGCCGCATTTGTTGTTTAAGCACTCTGCTAGCTAGTGGGAACTAGACTAACCACACCAGTCAACGCCCCCCACAATACACCTTTCCTGGCACCTACCAAGTGCTTTTAGAAAGTGGGCATGGCCAGGTGGGGTTTTTGTCAGGCAAGGTTTCTGAGATTTGAGATTTGATTAGGGTTGCCAACCCCCCCCCCCGGTTTGGCAGGGGTCCCCCGTTTCTTGGGATTGTGGGTTTTGGGGCTTGGGGGCGGGGCTTCCCCGTCGGCCAGCTGGCAGAGCCACGTTGCAAGTTTAGAAGAGAAATATTTATCTCTCTATTTGAGAAGTACACTTTGGATAGGGAAGAGTAGGGACAGGATAGAGTACTAACTTACTAGCTAAGGATGGAAGCAGATGGTGAGAGGCGTTTCCCGTGCGCCCGATCTCCAAGCGGAGATCGGACGTGCGAAACCTTCCAGCTCCCTGCCCTTAAAGGGGCCCCTTTAAGTGCAGGGAGTTGCCGTTTCCTTACGTGCACATTGGGCAGGCGGGCGGGGGGGCGGACGTCCCCAATGTGACATCATTACGTCAGGGATGCCCCGCGCCCTCCGGGAACGCCCCCCCCCAAGTCCCCTGCTGGGGGCTAAAATGGACTTGGCAACCCTAGATGTGATTGGCTGCACAGATTATTTGAAAATGTTATTTTGGCAGCAGCTGCCACCACCACACAAGGATCTCCACTGTGTGACTGAAGGTAAGCTGCGGCAGCCATTTTGTAGCTGGCTTCACCTCCCGTGGCAGCCATTTTGTGGCTTTGTCCACCATGCTGTGCCAGAATTCCAGAGGTGCCCACAGGCTCCAAAAGGTTAGGGACTCCCGGTGTAGTGGTTAAAGTGTCAGATGAGGATTTGGGTGACCGAGGTTCAAATCCCCACACTATGCCAGTCACTTTCAGCCTAACCTACTTCACAGGGTGGATTTGTGGGTAAACTGAGGGAGGGAGAGCATTGTGTGACTCTCTGAGCTCCTTAGAGGAAGCACAGGATTAAAGTGTATTAAATAAATACATACTAAAGACCTGGACTGTGGTGTATATTTCTTTCAAGTGAGAAAGCTGGAGAGGTAATGATACAGTGCCCCCCTCCGAGATACGAGTGAAATAATCACTTTGAATAATCAGAATTAGTTCTCATACAAAGACTGTGTATAGAATGGGGTTTAAAATGTCCACTGCCTGTGCATTTGCACGTTTCTTACTCACACACACACCGCTATTGGCTGCGCTACTGTAGTATTAGGGAACATTCCAAAACATTCTAATTCAGAGGTGTCAAACATGTGGCCCGGGGGCCGGATCAGGCCCCCGGAGGGCTTCTGTCAGGCCCGCAGTGGAACTGGCTGGCTTCTGCTGCTTCTTCCAGTTCTGCTGCTGCTGCGTCATCATAGGTTTGCAGCTTACAGATACACACCTGTAATGTATTCAGTCCCGACCGCGTGCAAGGCTAGGTCTCCATGCGGTCATGCGAAGCCCCCGAGCTTCGCTTCCTAAGACAATGGGTCAAGCGGATCCTAGCCCGCACCTATCCGAGGGCTAGGCTCCTGGGCAAGAGCCTATGGAACTCTCTGTCACTGTAAATAGCCTATATTGGTGTGGGGGGGTGTTTGGGGTGTGTGTTTTGTTGCAAATATAAGCCGGCCTGTGAGCCGGGAACTTTGTCTTGTTCTTTCCTAAAATAAAGTATGAGAGCTGAAATCACTAGTAAGTCTCAGTACTTTTCACACCTGAACAGCATACTCAAGACTGCAAGAAGCACAGACGTTTTGATGAAATAATTCAGAGCAAGAGGTGTCAGTTATCAGACACTGTTAAATAAACAAAGTATTGCAAGACTGCTAATATTTTAAGCATGTTTTTATTTTAAGTAAAAAAAAACCCCTTTGTGTTTGTGTCCTTTATAAAGTTAATACCTCCGCTACCTGGCATTACATTTTACGACACACAGGGCCCAGGGGCCCAACAAGGTCTCATTTATGTCAGATCCGGCCCTCATAACAAATGAGTTCGACACCCCTGTCCTAACTGGACAGAGGAAAACAGCTGACAGGGCAATGTTTGCAAATCTTTGGTTAGGGAGGAGAATTTAGCTGTGAAAAAAGAACATAAGGCTGGGCAGACGGGGCCATGTACGACTGTGCCAGCGGGCAGAGGACAGGCGGGCTGGGAAGCTGAATGGGATGAGGGGGTAGGGGAGCTGAGGAACAGGGGTCCCAAGGGAAAGTTGGTCCAGAGACGGGGACAGAGCACTGGGTTGGAACCGGCGGGAACGAAAGGTCGAAGAATCAGAGGACTGGGGAAGAAAAACAAAGAATCAGCCTATGGGCATGAGAAACTGTCTGCTATTGGCAGGAAATGTTGGAATCCACAAGGCCTCTACTGCAGCCTTATTAAGAAGATCTGAGGATCATCCTACAGGGGGGGACAGCTGAAGGACTTGTAGTTAGCACAGCTAGACTGGGGACTTCCCACTTTTTCAAACTGTGTGCTTGCTGTCTCCTGATTGGCTCTTCTGGAGACTTCCTGCTCCTGTAGAGCTTCCTGTTGCTCTTTGTTCCCTTGGCAGCTGTTAGACTGGTTCGTTTAGGCGGGCTCTCTGTGGGTGCCTTCAGACGCGCCGTTTCAGCCGGCATAAACTGCTCCAGTTGGAACCGGAGCAGTTTGATCTGGAAGAAACGCGATCACACTCACCTCCTGACTGCGCAGCACATCCGATATGCCCGTTCACACGTCGGCAGTTTTTTAATTTTTAGTGTTACATTTTGCGCATGCGCATAGGCAGCCATCCACAGAGTTGAGATCTTCACGTAGGTGCAGAACACCCTGTCCCGAAAAGCATGCCCTGAAGCAAAGACATCCCTTTAAATTTTTACTCTGAAACTGGCCTCCATGAGGTCCCAGACTCGTCTAAAGCCTTACACTAGGCACATTTTAAAAATTATTATTATGAACGACGGGGCAAAGCTTCACCCAAGCGCACATCACCCACTAAAAAAAAATGGCGGCCGAAAAGCAGACGCCTTGGGCTTCCGAACGGAAGTGGTTAGACACCAGCGGAGAGCGATAAGACGGGGATAATGCAGCTGGAACCGGTGCACTCAGGATACCACCACTTGTGGACTTAGTAGCAGAATACAACGGTTTAAAGGCTGTTTGCAACGGTTAGGGACAGAAGGCAGATGTTCACCGTGTGATCGCCCGTAAGTACACCGATTCCAACCGGCATCTATACCGGCATAAATGCCCCATCTGAACGCACCCTGTATGTTCTATAACAGTTTGTTCTATAATGAACCTACTTATTTTTCTCTTGGGCAGAAGTGCCACAGCTGTATGCCCCCTGGGGTTTCGCCAGAGACACACACTTGCATATGTCCGGGGTTTGGCAATCTCTCCCTATGACCCCACAGGGAGCCAAGCCTTTCTCTGGAAACCAAAACATAACCTAAGATAGGGTTGCCAACAGCTGCTTGGGAAATTCCTGGAGCTTTGGGGGTGGTATTAAGAAACCAAAAGGTTAATTACCACAAACATGAGGGCTAAATGTCAATTAAAAATATAACATAAATATGATCAAATATACCAAATACATGTATGTGTTAGAAATTAGATAAGAACAGATATAGGCCCAATAATAGCCTCAAAACAGGATGAAACCATAACTAGGTATCCAACAGAAAACATATGTGGCCAATACCATACGTGTTTCGGCCAATTCTTTTACTTGCTATTAGCTCCAAATTGCATGAGAATATACTTTCTTTGGACCAAGAGAAAAAGACACATAGTTGAAGACAAAACATATATGACCAGGGCAGAAGGCATGTGAATGACGCCTCTGTATTTAATTCATGCCTTGAGTCACGGAGATTTTTTATAAAACCGTTTTTAATTGGTCCGATTTTCAGTATTCATTGTATTGCTTGGAGCTAATGTGCAATATATATGTTTGACCACCAAGGAAGGCCGAATTGGCCGAAACGTTTATGGCAACCCTACTTTTCAGTCACAGCACCTAAACTCTGGAATTTTCTCCCCAGGGAGATTAATCTGTCCCCTTCTGTTGCCATCTTTTGCCAGCAGGTGAAGACTTTTCTGTTTCCTTTGGTTAGGGTTGCCATCCCCCAGACGGGGAGGTTTACCCACTTTCGGGGGCCCAATCCAGCACCATCTAGCTGGCTGGTGGGGGAGCCCCACCCCCAAACATTCTCGTCTGTGCCAACATCACCAGTGTGATGACATCACTTGGACATGATGTCATCACGCAGGGCATGTTGCGAGGGGATGCTCTAGCATTTGAGAAAAACTCTATGGTTACCATAGAGTTTTTTCTCAAATGCTAGAGTGCCCCCCCCAACGTGCCCTGAGTGATGACGTCACTTCCGGGTGACATCATCGCGGTGCATGCGTTTCACGCACTCGCCAAAGAATCCCGGAGAAGAAGAGGACACACACACCCATCGCCGGCAGCCAGGTAATACCTAGCAACCCTACCTTTGGTGTTCCCTCAGTGATCCCTCTTTTCCTGACTGATGTTTTGAATAGCTGTATTTATGTCTTTTACCTCTGGTTTTAATCTGTTTTAGTGACTGGGTGGGGACCTTGATTGTCATGACTTTCAAACGTGATTTTATTCACGTATGCTTTCAATTGTTAGCTATTTTGGTGGCCCTTGTGAGGGCAGAAAGGCGGGATATAAATTTTGTAAATAAAAAACATCAAAAGCCAGTCTGTCAAAACTTTGAATCAATAAATATTTCCAGGTCGAGATGAACCTGTGGTGGAGCTTTTGATCCCATTTGCCATTTCTGACGTAAGTCTGAATGCCTGGTAGCAATCGAAGGAACCAGGCTGCAAAATACCCCTCCTTTTTTAATTGTATAGGGCTTCCTCACTCCTTCTCTCACCCATTCCTGACAGGGCAGCTTTTATTTATTTATTTATTCATTCATTCATAATTTAGATTTGTGAATCGCTCAGTCCCTGAATACTCAGGGCTCTGAGCGATGAACAACCACAAACAACAACAAAAACTATCTATCTATCTATCTATCTATCTCTCTCTCTCTATCTATCTATCCCTCCCTCCCTCCCTCCCTCCATCCATCCATCTCATATAAAACAACTTCCAGACAATTTAAAATTAATTTAAATTAATTAAAAGACTTCATAGACGATGTTACTAATTTGAATTTCAGACTGTGTCACTGCCTCTTAGAGGCTAAAGAGAGGAAGAAGAGGGGGGAAGTGGGAGGAGGGGGAGGCAAAAGGAGAGATGAGGGGAGGGCCAGGCAAGACGGTACCCGTCACTGTCCTTAACCAAAGGCCTGGCAGAACATCTCTGCCTTGGAAGCCCAATGGAACTGCATCAGGTTCCCCGGGGACGCGGATGTTATCTGGCAGACAGTTCTACCCGGCCTTGGTTGAGGACAGCCCGACATCTTTTGGGCTGGGGATCACCAGTAGGTTGTTTGGTGTAGTCATTAAGTGCGCGGACTCTAATCTGGGAGAACCGGGTTTGATTCCCCACTCCTCCACTTGCACCTGCTGGATGACCCTGGGCATGCCATAGCTCTGATAAGAGTGGTTCTTGAAAAAGAGCAATTTCTGTCAGAGCTCTCTCAGCCCCACCTACCTCACAGGGTGTCTGTTGTGGGGAGGGGAAGGGAAAGGCGTTTGTAAGCCGCTCTGAGACTCCTCTGGGTAGTGAAGGGCGGGGTATAAATCCAATCTCTTCTCCTTCTTCTTATACCTCACAGGGTGTCTGTTGTGGGGAGGGGAAGGGAAAGGAGTTTGTAAGCCGCTCTGAGACTCCTTTAGGTAGTGAAGGGCGGGGGATAAATCCAATCTCCTCTTCTTCTTCTTTTACCTAACAGGGTGTCTGTTGTGGGGAGGGGGAGGGAAAGGAGATTGGAAGCCGCTCTGAGACACCTTTGGGTGGTGAAGGGCGGGGTATAAATCCAATCTCTTCTTCTTGTTGTTATCTGCAGAGTGCGAGCCTCTTTGAGGGGCATACTGGAGGAGGCAGTATGATAAGAAGAAATCCTGGCAGGTAATGATGGAGGAGCAAGATCTGTCCAGTCTGTTAAAGGGACAGGCAGCCTGCCAGAAAGCGGGGGTGTGGGGGGGGAGGCGATGCCAGCCATCTGGGCTGGTTGTCCTAAGAGGCAGTGTGCGGCTGGGACCGCAGGTGGCAGATTTGGGGCACCTTGATAGACAGCAAGTTGTAACTCACTTCATTATTTTTTTAACTGCAAGGTGTCAGGTGGAAAGACAGTTTTAAAAAGAGACGACTCTGGGGGGGGACATGATAGAGGTTTATAAAATTATGCATGGGATGGAGAGAGTTGGCAAAGAGACATTTTCCCCCCTCTCCCAAAATACTAGACCTCGAGGGAATCCAGTGAAGCTGATGGCTAGCAGGTTCGGGACGGACAAAAGAAAATAGTACTTTACACAGAGAGTGATTAAAATGTGGAATTCGCTGCCAGAGGATGTGGCCACAGGAATAAACAGTTTTAAAAGGGGGTGAGATAGATTCATGGAGGAGAAGTCTTCTATCAACAGCTCCTAGCCATGGCGGCTGAGGGGAAGCTCCACATTCAGAGGCACTAAGCCTCTGAATCCCAGAGCCAGGAGGCAACATCAGGGAAAGGCCTCGGCCTCTACGTCTTGTTATTGGCCCTCCAGAGGAACTGGTTGGCCTCTGTGTGAGACAGGATACTGGACTAGATGGACCGCTGGTCTGATCCAGCAGGGCTCTTCTGATGTTCTTATGAAGGGAAGGCTTCGGCCTCTGTGCCCTGTTGCTTGCCCTCCAGAAGAACTGGTTGGCCACTGTGTGAGACAGGATGCTGGACTAGATGGACCGCTGGTCTGATCCAGCAGGGCTCTTCTGATGTTCTTATGTTCTTAAGCCATTTGGATTCTTTTTTTATGGTGTCCAGCAATACACATATGAGACTGCCATATACTGAATCAGATGCTTGGTCCATCAATATCAGTATTGTCTGCTCAGACCGGCAGGCTGCTCTTCAGGTTTCAGACAGAGGTCTTTCACATCCCCGACGACCTGATCCTTTTGACTGGAGATGCTGGGGATTGAGATTGGGACTTTCCGTATGCCAAGGAGATGCTGTGCCACTGAGCCGTGGCTCTTCCCTGTTTTAAGTAGAGATGAACCTGTGGCTGCTACAGGGAGCCTCCACATTCAGAGGCACCAAGCCTCTGAATCCCAGAGCAGGAAGCAACATCAGGGGAAGGCCTCAGCCACTCTGTCCTGTTGTCGGCTGTCCTGAGGAACTGGTTGGCCAGTGTGTGAGACAGGATGCTGGACTAGACGGACCAGTGGTCTGATCCAGCAGGGCTCTCTTATGAAGGCCTCGGCCACGATGCCCTGTTGTTGGCTGTCCTGAGGAACTGGGTGGCCAGTGTGTGAGACAGGATGCTGGACTAGGACCAGTGGTCTGATCCAGCAGGGCTCTTCTGATGTTCTCATGAAGGCCTCAGCATCTCTGCCCTGTTATTGGCCGTCCAGAGAAGCTGGTTGTCTACTGTGTGAGACGGGATGCTGGACTAGACGGACCACTGGTCTGATGCAGCAGGACTCTTCTGATGTTCTCATGAAGGCCTCAGCATCTCTGCCCTGTTGTTGGCCGTCCAGAGAAGCTGGTTGTCTACTGTGTGAGACAGGATGCTGGACTAGACGGACCACTGGTCTGATGCAGCAGGGCTCTTCTTAACTTCTCATCAGGGGAAGGCCTCAGCCCCTATGCCCTGTTGCTCGACTTCAGAAGAACTAGTTGGCCGCTGTGTGAGACAGGAGGCTGCACTAGGTGGACCACTGGTCTGATCCAGCTGGGCTCTTCTGATGTTCTTAACTCTTCTAAGTCCATTGAAGCCAGTGGACTTAGAAAGGTATATCTCTGCACAGGATGGCACTGCAGATACCTTGCATCATTCCTAGGGAAATTAATTCTGAAGTACAGCACATTTTTAACCCTGCAGAAAGGCAGTTCCAGGAAACAATGCATGCTTGGAATACATTTCACTGTTACTTTGGTGGGCGTACAAGCGATGGTACATGCTTCTGTACACTGCGTTTGCAGACAAGCTCCAGAAGCACACGGTGAAAATCATGAACAATTAAGAGAAATGGTTTTAAAGTTTTGATACAAATGCAATGAGGGACCCTTGGGGAGATGCAGCTCTCCCACCTTTCCGCAAGAATCAGGCCTACGTTGTCCCCCGCCGCATTCTTGAGAGACGTTACACAACATCCATTATCACGTGTGCCAAATATTTTTCACACACCTCCTCAAATTTGGAACCCTGGAGCAGAAATCCATTTCTCTGTTTCCACGGCTCTGCCGACAGATAGATCATTTCCACAAGCTCTCCTCTGTAAATTGGGGAGGGGGAGTTGGAATGCATGTTGAGCCCTCCTGTCTCCACTAGGGGGTGCCAACGTACAACCAAACAGTTGGCTAAATCCAGCTGTAGGTTTTCTGAAGGGGGGTAAAATTATGTGCAGGATCACAGGATTGTGGTTTGGGACTGAGGGAGTGTGTGTGTGTGTGTGTGTGTGTGTGTGCGCGCGCGCGCGCGCGCATGTCTGGGGCCAGCAACGTTGTCACTTTATGAGCAGCAGAGAAGCCGGGGAGCAGGTGAAAAATTTATCTAACGGTGCGCTTCAAAAAATAAAACATGAAGGCAATGTTGCCAGGGGTGGCTTTGCTGAAATAGGGAGGAAAAATATGGGGGGGGGGGGAGGAGAAAGAACACAGCAAGGAGATCAGAGGGGTTTTTGATGTGGCGATCCCCCTTGGACAGCCAAAGCTTGCGTAGGCTACTGGGAGTACAGCTTGCTCTTTAGATGTACACAGAATTGTGTAACCGGGCTCCCTCCTTTAGGACACGGCTCTGCACCCCCCATAACCAAGCTCTCTATTATTGCCAGTCTTCAAAGCAAAGCAGCCTTCAGTCTTCTAGGCAGAGAGCCCTGGATGCTGAAAACCTGTTGCTGGCAGAGAGAGCCCGTGGGAAGTTCCTATAACCCTGCTATTGGCGCTGCAACTCCCCCCCCCCAGAAGCCAGGTGTTACCATGGCAACACAGCAACATATTAGCAAACATTAGTGTCAGGTAACTTAACGGGTGAGGATGGATGGGCGGCCCAGCCACACCCAGCGAAAGAGAGAGAGAGTGTGCGACACACACACACACACACACACACAAACAGAGGCAGACGCATGTCGGGAAGGAGATGTCTGCACACAGCACACTGCTATGTGTGTAAACTGCGGGAGACGCACGCTCCCCGGTGGCGTGGCAGAGGCGCAGACAGGTAACCAAGTAGCAACAGCGAATCATGCAAATGTCAAGGTACGGAGGCTCCCGAGCGCATAACCATGCACAGCTGCACAGCCAGCATCTGTGTACGCAGCAGGGTTCCATATCCGCACGGAATTATTTGGCTTGCATATATAGACCGCTGAGACCGTCACGCACAACTGCACACGCAGGACGGAGCATTCATTTGCATGCGGGCACGGCCATAAACAAACATGCTCAGCTGCACAAACATGCTAAGTCGGGCACGTTGAGGCCATGCGCGCACCGAGGCATCCGATATTGGGAACACAGTGTTCGCACATCCACAAAAGAGGCCTACCAACTGAGATACGCACGGCCCTGGCCTGAACCTGAGACTGAATTGCGAACACGCTGAACCCAAAAAGCGTACTAAAAGATATCTATCGTCTGCCAACGCACCGAGCGAGTGTTCTTATGAGGCATGTTATTTATTTGAATGCAAGGTCACACACATTTGCCTTATACTGAATCAGACCCTTGATCCATCAAGGTCAGTATTGCCTGCTCAGACTGGCAGCAGCTCTCCGGGGGTCTCGGGCAGAGGTCTTTTCACCCCACCTCCCGCCTGGTCCTTTGAACTGGAGATGCCGGGGATTGAACCCGGGACCGTCTGCATGCCAAGCAGAGGCTCTACCACTGAGCCCACGGCCCTTCCCATGAATGGAACTCTCACACACAGCTGCCTTATACAGAATCTGACCCTTGGTTCAGCAAGGTCAGGATTGTCAGACTGGCAGCGGCTCTCCAGGGTCCCAGGCTGAGGTCTTTCATAACACCTACTGCCTGGCCCTTTGAGCTGGAGATGCCAGGGATTGAACCCGGGACCTTCTGCATGCAAAGCAGAGGCTCTACCACCAAGCCATGGCCCTTCCCATGAATGGAACTCTCACACATAGCTGCCTTATACAGAATCTGACCCTTAGTCCAGCAAGGTCAGTAGTGTCTACTCAGACCGGCAGTGGCTCTCCGGGGTTCCCAGGCAGAGGTCTTTCACATCCCCTCCTGCCTGGTCCTTTTAACTGGAGTTGATGGAGATCGAACCTGGGACCTTCTGCATGCCAAGCAGAGGCTCTACCACCAAGCCACAGCTTCTCCTATTTATACCCAATTTGTTCCTCATGGCTCAGGGTGGCTTACGATGCCCAGTTAAAACTATACATAATCTCAAGAAACCCCCCCCACAAGAAAAACCCCTGAACCCCCACACACAAGAAAATGCCCAAAGCAGAAACCCTGGTTAAAAGCCCAAGCAAACAGCACTGCCTAAAAACTTCCAGGGAGTCTGTTCTACAAGGCGGGGTGGACTCTGGAAAAGAAACAAGGTCATGTTGATACAATGTGTGGCCCATGTTAAGTGTAGGAACAACCAGAAGGTGGCAGCCAGGGGTTGCAGTTGGCACATGGGAACACATGGAGAGAGAGAGAGAGAATCCTTCAAACCCAAGACCCACACTGGGAGACATTATTTCCATGTCCATAGCCCAGAGATACGGGTGCATAAAATGCTCAGAGCGAATGCAATGTATCACAAGACGAGTCCCTTCCTTCCAAACCTAGGATTCAGGGTGACCCCGCCCAGGCGCACCAGTATACACACATTAGTAAGGGGAGAATGGGTAACTCCCTTTTGTGTTAAAGGGGAGTGCGGCTGCGGTCCCACACACGAAATAATCCACTTTCAATGCACTTTTGAATTGGATTTTGCCAGTTCACACAGCAAGAATCCAGTTGGGAAGTGCCTTGAAAGTGGGTTGGAAGTGGATTGTTTCATGTGTGGGACCGCAGCCTGTGGCTGTTTCAGGTGTGGCACGAAGCGAGCAGCAAGTGGAGAAGCCGCTGGTGGTGGTGGTGGTGGGGCGTCTGGTAGCTGGCACATCCCATTCAAGAATGTGGAAGCTAGGATATCCCCAAAAGTTTTATTCGTGGAAGAGGCAAGCACTAACCCCGATGAATGTTCGGTGAGTCTAGGGTTGCCAGGTCCAGGTTGGGAACCTCCTGGAGATTTGGGGGTGGAGCCTGGGGAGGACAGGGACCTTGGTGGGGTAAGATGTCATAGAGCCCATCTCCCTCCAAAGCATCCATTTTCTCCAAGGGAACTGATCTCTGTAGTGTGGAGAGGAGCTGTCATTCCAGGGGACCCCCAGGTCCCACCTGGAGGCTGGCATCCCTCGTTTCAGTCTCTTCCTCTGGGAAACAGCAGACCTTTCCAAAGCTGGACCACCAGCTGTTTCCAAAACTCCTCTCTGAAAACACTTGGCCATGTCACCAGGTGGCCGATGGGAAGGGTGGCTTTTAGAGATAAAGAGCGCAAAGACCTCTTTGGTTTCACACAGTCTTTTGGACCATGGCTAGGGTTATCAATTCCTGGATGAGAAATACCTGGAGATTTGGTGGGTGGGGCCTGGGGAGGTCGTGGTTTGGGGAGGGGAGGGGCCTCAGCATGTTATAATGCCGTGGAGTCCACCCTCTAAAAGTGGCCATTTTCTCCAGGGGAACTGATCTCTACTGTATGGGTATCAGTTGTAATTCCCAAAGATCTTGAGGTCCCAGCTGGCGTCTGGAAACCTTTGTGTGTCATCGACCTGACCTGGGTAGCCCAGGAAAGCCCGATCTCATCAGAGCTCACTCAGAAGCTAAGCAGGGACGACTCTGGCAAGTACTTGGATGGGAGACCTCCTTGGAATGCCAGACCCGGGAGGCTGGGCAGGCGTTATTCGGCCACTTCTCTGAATATCTTCCATGCCCCCAGTAGGAAATATATATAAGGAGCTGCGGTGGCTCAATTGGTTAAGACGCTGAACTGCAGGCTGTGGAAGGTCGGTAGTTCAGCAGTTCGAGACCCGAGTTGCCGCATGACGGAGTGAGCTCCCGTCTCTAGTTCCAGCTCCTGCCAGCCTAGCAGTTCGAAAGCAAGAAATTGCAAGTAGATAAATAGGGACCACTTCGGTGGGAAGGTAACAGCGTTCCGTGCGCCTTGGTGTTTAGTCATGCCGGCCACATGACCACGGAAACGTCTTCGGACAGCGCTGGCTCTTCGGATTTGAAATGGAGATGAGCACCGCAACCCTAGAGTCGGATTCGACTGGCTTTCGAGCAAGGGAACCTTTACCTTTACATATATATATATATATCCATAAAATATATACAATTTGTCATTAAAAATACCAGCGAGAGAGAGAGAGAGAGCCATCAAGTCACAAAAGACGCATGGCCGCCTCAGGACCATGGACTTTTCAAGGCAGCTTTACCATTCCTTCCTCTGCAAGAGCTTAACAGATCCCTTATCTCATATATGGTTTGTCCCTCAAGAAGCAAGTACACTCCAACACCCAGGGCACAGTCAGAAGCAAAGGATTTCCCATGTATATTACAGTAGAAAAGAGCAAGGGTCCAGTAGCACCTTACAGACTAACAAGATTTACAGCAGGGGAGGAGCTTTTGTGAGTCACGGCTCACTTCTTCGGGTACCTGCCACACATTTTGTTAGTCTTTAAGGTGGTCCTGGACTCTTGCTCTTTTCTACTGCTACGGACAGACTAACACGGCCACCCATCTTGATCTATCTTCACGTATACTCCAATCCTGCTTCTAATTCTTTAGTTAAAAGATGGATATACCGGCTTGCAACAATTACGTAAAATAGAACAAGTCCTCAATAAAACATGAGTTAAAATAATAGATGAGTTAAAGTAGCAATCTATTTCTCCTACTGAGCTCCCTCCATTTTTAAAAGCAACATCTGAAGTGTCTGAAGCAGTGAGCGGCGACTCACAAAAGCTCCTCCCCTGCCACATATTTGGTTAGTCTTTAAGGTGCTGTTGGACTCTTGGTCTTTTCTACTGCTGCAGACAGACACGGCTACCCATCATGATCTAAAAGCAACAACAATAATCCTTATGGAGTTCTGTCCTGTGTCTATGTTAGGGTTGTCCGATCCAGGTTGGGAAAATTCTGCTTTGTGAGCTACTGGCATCAAAGTTGTGAGCAAGCAATTTGGCTACTGCGTAAATTAGTTTTCTCTGGAGCAATCCTTCCTGAGCTAAGACAAAAATGTGTGAGCTGGAGGCTAAAAAACTGTGAGGTGGCTCACACTAACTCAGCTTAGAGGGAACACTGGCAAGAATTGCCTTATTTGTCCTCTCAGAAGCTCGGATGACCCATCAGAGGCTCATTCCCTTTGACACAGAACAGCATTAATGCTAAAGGGAGGGGAGCAGAACATTGTTCTCCTTTGCTTCAGGGTCATGGGATCCACAAACATGAGTGGGGCCCAGCCGAGGCGGCCTTTTCCCCCCATCGGTGATGGGGTCTCTTAGTTCTGTCATTGCCTAAACACCATTCCCTGTGAGGCCCTTTGAAGCTCCACACGTAACAAACCAAAGAGCAACTAAAAATGTTCTGAATTCACTTTCCGGAGGGCTCACTAAGCTTTTTTTTGTCTGTGGTAGTACGTAGTCATGACACTCGCGGACCTCCTAGACCTCAGAACAGAAGTCACTGACAATGAGACTAAGGCCCCTTTCACAGTACTGTTCTGAACTGGATGTTATCTGTTGTTGGCCCGGTTCAGAGTAAAACGATACAGAGATGGATGTTTCATACAGCAGATTTCATTCCGTTAATGAGCCATAGGGTTGCCATTCCCCCGATGGGGGCAGGGTTTCCCCCGCTCTCAGGGGCCCCAATCCACCACCGGCCAACTGGCTGGTGGGGGGAGCCCTGCCCCCAAAGAGCCCCATCATGCTCGACGTGCCTGGTGTGATGACATAACCTAGAGGTGATGTCATTGTGCCAGGCATGTCATGTGGGGGATGCTCTAGCATTTGGGTAAAACCTCTATGGTGACCATAGAGTTTATTACCCAAATGCTAGAGTGTCCCCTGAATGACATGCCCAGCGTAATGACGTCACTGTTGGGTGACATCATTGTGGTGCACACACTTTGCACATGGTAGAAGATCCTGGGAGCCAGGCTGGAGCCCCCCCGCCAGGAAAGCAGTATGACCTGCTTTCTCCCCACCTTATTTTATCGGTATGTTTTCCTTGAACTTTTAAAAAACGTTCTAAGTTGAGTGCTCTAGTGCTAGACCAATATAGCTCTTCAGTGCTACAGCGGCACTGGCGATGTATTGCAATGGTGCCAAGGCATTTTTTTAAAAATTACTTAATTGTTAAGTACACAAAAAAGAGCAATCCAAAAATAAAGCCATTATAACATTATTGACCAGTAGGCACTCCCAGAGAACCTATGTTAAACCTAAATTTTCATACACTCACAAAACAACTCATGTTGACATGTGTTGGCCTTACAATTTTAACCAGATTCTATCATCATTTCTATAAGAACTTCATTGTGTCTCAGAAACCCAATCACTGGCTTCCAGATTTCATCATAATCACAGGGTGAAAAAGACTACTGGGAACTAACAAAGAAAGAATTGTGTACAGTTTTCCCCATGATATAAACATCCCAAAGTTTGTCAAACCGGGCATCTATGGAAGGCCCGTTTGGGTTTTTCCAATTCGCTGCGATCACCTGTCGTGCAGCTGCAATCAATATCGAGACCAAGGAACGTTGACTCTTCCATTGAATAATCCGGCTAATAGGAAAAATAAAAAAGGTCTGGAAACATAATGAGAGAGATTTTATCAGCAACTGTGCCCCCAAAGGATTGGATCACTGACAAGACCACCAAAGATGTCAGGGGCAGCCTCATTGATTACACCCTTTCCAGCAAAGTGGGCTATAAGAGGATCTAATTTTATTAAGTTTGGTTGGGCACAAGTACCAATTAGAGATTGTCTTATAAAATCGAAGCTTTAAAAGAATGATAGAGGATTTGTTAGAAGAGGAGTTCCATATTCTGCCATACTTCAGTTAAAGTCCGTTTTAATTCTTTCTCCCAAATCTTCGTATAAGTAGGGGGCTTACTGTTTATTGTATCTTGGAGGTTCTTAAACATCTTAGACAGTAGACCTTTGGTTTTTGCCTCTGCATTCCTGAGAATTTCTTCAGACCCTGTTAATGGCTGAAGAAGGGGACCATCTTTTTTTTAACTGCATCATTAAATTTTGGATTTCGGAGTGCTGAAACCAATTAATCTGATGGCCCAATTTGTCCTCTACCATATTTTTAGAAATGATACTGCCATTCAATACCCAGGCAGAAGGCCTATCTACACCGGTCCTCATCCATTCCTGGCATCTAAAGGGTTCCCAACCAGGGGGAAACCACCGTTGATTCAAAATAGTTGATACTCATCCATCCCAAGGCATCTCAGGGGTTCCGCTGTAGCGCTGAAGTGTTCGAGGACGATTGTGTGGTGGAAAAGGGCATGGGGGTGGGGGAAGCGTGGCACTATCAAAAGGCGCCGCGGACATTTTAAACAGCACACGACAGAGATTCGGAAGCACAAAGATGAGGTGAAAAGAGAAGACAGCGGTTTACCTCAAGAACGGCTCAGCCACGCTTTGCTAACTGGACACAAGCGGCTTTGAATGAAAAGGTGAATAAAATCCTTCAGCAGCCGGTTGCTCAAACCGTCGTTACCAAAATGGATTACAAGGGCTGTCTGAAAGGGGAGTAGTCTGAGCCTGTCAGACTCAGTATAGACTTCCCTTTTGCCATGTTTTCTTTCACTCACAGTCTGGGAATGAGAAAGACAGACCTCACATGAACACCATTTTGGCTGTAGTTAGGGTGGCTAGCTCTGGCTTGGGGAAAATCCGGAGATTTTGGGGATGGAGCATAGGAAGGCAGGGTTTGGGGAGGGGAGGGACCTCAGCAAGGTACAGTGCCACTGAGTCCACCTCCAAAGCAGCCATTTTCTCCAGGGCAACTGATCTCTCTTGTCTGGAGCTCAGTGGTGATAGTGGGAGATTTCCAGGCCCCACCTGAGGGATCGGCAACCTTAGCTGTAGAGGTCAGCATGGAGGACCAGGTTCGAATCCCTGCTCTGCCGCGGAGGTTTGCTGGGTGTCCTCAGGCCAGTCCCGCTCCCTCAGCCTAATCTACCTCGCAGGGTTGTTGTGTGGCTAAAACGGAGGCGCCGAGAACAATGCGGCCAGTCATTTTGGGACCCACAGAGGGGGGAGGTGGGCTGTGTAGACATAAATAAATAAAGCGACAAGGCCCGGCTAGCTGTCTTCTTTCTGCCGGCCTGACCCATTTCCAAGTGAGGCCTCCGAGACATGAATGAAAAATCGGTGATTACCTCAGAAGCGACGGCTCCCTCTTGCCAGGCCCGAGTGCAGCTGTGTTCTTAATTTAGTGGCTATGAATTATTAGAATGAATTTAATAAGAAGAAATGACACGTATCTAGGGTTGCCAACAGGGTTGGCCGGCGACAGATTGGGCCCCCCAAAAGTGGGGGAACCCCATCCCCGGGGGATGAGGTGCTAGTTGCCAATCTCCAGGTGGTGACTGGAGATCTCCCATTATTACAGCTAAAGGGAGGGGACCTAGTTCAGTTCCGCAGGGCCTGTAACCAGGCGTATGGTTGAGGACAGCCAAGGTCTTCATTTAGCCTGGCCTTCCTTCCTTTCTCTCCCCCTCGGGGTAAGAATAAATCTGGTTTTCAGAGGCCATCGGAAATGGTTATGGCCAGGGGTCATTTCGTAGAAAAAGAGGTGCAGGAGCTCATTAGCATAACTCATTTGCATATGCCACACCCCCTGACATCACCGGAAGTGTGTCAGAAGGCAACACCCACTGCTCAGGCTCCACTGGACTGTTTTGGATTGCTAGCTATGGGGGGGGGGGAATGTGCAGATCTGCCCGCACAGAGGAGGGAGCGCTTGTACCTGAAGGCGGGCCAGGGGGGCCTCTGCAACTTACCTGGCTGCTTCTTCCTCCTCATGGCCCGACTGAGGGCTGCTGGGAGCAGGGGGCGGGGCTTGTTGCATGTGCCCGCCCCCTGGGCTCCTTACTGCCGGAGCTCTGCTCCTGTGCGCTCCCGCAGGAAATGACCCCTGGTTATGGCTCCTGTTTCACCGTTTCTAACTTGTTTTAAATGTGCCTATGATTGTACCTCTTTGAATGTTGTGCACCGCACTGAGCCCCAAGTATGGGGGAGGGCGGTTTAGAAATCGAATCAATGAATTAATAAATAAATAAAGCTGGTCTCTAGGAAACAGATCAGTTCACCTGGAGAAAAATGGCTGCTCTGGGAGGTGGACTCTGTGGCATCGTACCCCACTGAAGTCTCTCCGCCCTTAGGTTCCACCCCCCAAATCTCCAGGTATTTCCCAACCCAGAGCTTGCAGCCTTACATGTACTGTACCACTCCACTGGGCAAAATTTGAAGCTTCCCGCCCTGGATTAAGTGGCTGTCCTTCCAGTGGAAGAGCCACATAATTTGGATGGACTCTCTTCAGGCTGAGAGAATGTCCTCTAGCGTAAGATAGCATACATGCAAACAATGTTCCCTCTAAGCTGTGGAATCTTGTGAGCAACAATTCCACTTTGCGAGCTACCGGCATTAAAGTTGTGAGCGAGCGATTGGGCTGCCGCATACATCAGTTTGCTCTGGAGCTTTCCTTCCTGAGCTCAGATAAAAAATGTGTGAGCCGGAGGCTAAAAAACTGTGAGCTAGCTCACACTAACTCATCTCAGAGGGAACACCGCATGCAAATATTTCCGGATTTAAATAATGCCTTCCTTAACACTTGTCTCTTATAACCACCCTGTCAGGCTCACAGTCATAATAGCTACCGTGCAAATTTCCCCCCAGGATTGTTTTTGCATAACAACTGGGGTCGACAACCGGCCTGGAGAAACATGTTCTGTCTCTTTAAGAGAAGCTTGCTGGGATGTGATTTGCCACATCATAATGCTTTTCCTTTCGTGCCCTCTCAACTGCTTATTTCCATATAAAGGTAAAGGTAAAGGTTCCCTTGCTTGAAAGCCAGTCGAGTCCGCCTCTAGGGTTGTGGTGCTCATCTCCGTTTCCAAGCCGAAGAGCCAGCGCTGTCCGAAGACGTTTCCGTGGTCCTGTGGCCGGCATGACTAAACACCAAGGCACACAGAACACTGTTACCTTCCCACCAAAGTGGTACCTATTTATCTACTTGCAATTTCTTGCTTTCGAACTGCTCGGTTGGCAGGAGCTGGAACTAGAGACGGGAGCTCACTCCGTCACGCGGCACCCGGGTCTCAAACTGCTGAACTACTGACCTTCCACAGCCTGCAGTTCAGCGTCTTAACCACTTGAGCCACCGCAGCTCCATTTATTTCCATATACTAAGCCTCTATTAAAAGGCAAGGTCATTTTTCTCCAGGACAGCTGGCAACCTGTATCCATCATCAAGTAATATCCACTCTGAGAAGGGAAAGTCCTTTGGGTAGGCAGAGCTGGGTGGGTCAGATGGGCAGACTTGGGAGCACTGCCCTTTGAGGGGTTGTGGGCGTCAGATGCCATCCATTCTTTGAAACCAGAAATGTTCTAAATACAGTGTTGAAATGAAACGATGACGTCATCGCCTTAATAAGCCTGTTCTAAAAGAAAACTTCTTAGGTGGAACGAATTGGCGCCCCAGTTGGAGGGGGCATGCCCTCGCCCTCCCCGAAGACTAATTAACGTGGAATTCACTGCCGCAGGAAGTGGTGGCAGCTACAAGCACGGACAGCTTCAAGAGGGGATTGGATAAACATCTGGAGCAGTGATCCATCAGGGGCTATTAGCCACAAGAGAGAGGTGGAACACTATTATATCTGGGGCAGTGATGCTCTGCATCCTTGGTGCTTGGGGGGCAACAGTGGGAGGGCTTCTGGAGTTCTGGCCCCACTGGTGGACCTCCTGATGGCACCTGGGTTTTGGCCACGGTGTGACACAGAGTGTTGGACTGGATGGGCCATTGGCCTGATCCAACAAGGCTTCTTCGGGCTCTGGAAGACAGTGGCAGCAAAAATATGTTTTTTGGGGGGTCCCTGAGAGTCACACACTGGTCTCCTGGAACTAGTGTTGCCAACCTCCAGGTGCGGCCTGGAGATATCCTGGAATAACAACTGATCCCTAGACTTCAGAGATCAGGTCCCCTGGAGAAAACAGCTGCTTTGGAAGGTGGACTCTGTGGCATTATAACCCCGCTGAGGTCCTTCCTCTTCCCCAGCCCTGCCCTCTCCTGGCTCCACTCCCAAATCTCCAGGAATGTCTAAACCTGGAGCTGGCAACCCTACCTGGAAGGATGGAAAAGAGGACCACTTAGAAGATGGAATGGATAAGAAATTCAAGACAAGATCTGGGCGATGGGATGGGAAGGATAAAAGGAAGTACGGATAAAAAAGAAGTACAGATAAAAAGGAAGTACGGATGGGATGGGACGGATAAAAGGAAGTACTTCTTCACCCAAAGAGTGATTAACACATGGAATTCACTGCCACAGGAAGTGGTGGCGGCTACAAGCATGGACAGCTTCAAAAGGGAACTAGATAAACATATGGAGCAGAGGTCCATCAGTGGCTATTAGCCACAAGGTATAGATAGGGGCTCTGGGGCAAGTGATGCTCTGTCATCTTGGTGCTTGGGGGGGGGTCAACAGTGGGAGGGCTTCTAATGTCCTGGCCCCACTGCTGGACCTCCTGATGGCACCTGGTATTTCTGGCCACTGTGTGACACAGAGTGTTGGACTGGATGGGCCTTTGGCCTGATCCATCATTGGCATCTCTTATGTTCTTATGAAGGAGAAGAGGTGGGCGGTGGGAGAGTGGAAGAAAACCTAGAAGGTGGGGTTGGGGGTCAATGGAGTCCAAAAGGGCTGGAACAAAAGCCAGCGCTTCACAGACCTCCCACATATAAAACTGTTGGCAGGCAGCTCTCAGGCTTGCAACCTTTGGCGGCTACCAGGCTTCTGGGTTGGTTCCCAGTACAGACGAGTTCTGGCACAAGAACCACCTCACTGGATCCACACAAGTCTCCAAAGAGCAGCCAACTCTAGACACTCTGAAGCAATGCCTCCCCTCTAAGCTGTGGAGCCCTGTGAGCAAAAATCCTACTTTCTGAGCTGCCGGCCTTAAAGTTGTGAGCAGGCGATTTGGCTACTGCATCGATTAGTTTGCTCTGTGGCTCATTTGAGCTCGCTCACACTGACTCAGCTTAGAGGGAACACCGTGGAACGTATCTGGCTGAGGGAGCGCTGACTCTCAAAAGCTCAAAAACCTCACCCCCCAAAAAATCTTGTCGGTCTCTACAGTGCTACTGGACGCAGGTCTATCTGTTTTACTGCAGACTGACATAGGAACCCTCCTGAAACGAAGAAGTTTACCATAGGCAAAGTAAAGGTAAAAGTTCCCTTGCTCGAAAGCCAGTCGAGTCTGACTCTAGGGTTGCGGTGCTCATCTCCGTTTCAAAGCCGAAGAGCCAGCGCTGTCCGAAGACGTTTCCGTGGTCATGTGGCCGGCATGACTAAACACCAAGGAGCACGGAACGCTGTTAACTTCCCACCAAAGTGGTCCCTATTTATCTACTTGCAATTTCTTGCTTTCGAACGGCTAGGTTGGCAGGAGCTGGGACTAGAGACGGGAGCTCACTCCGTCACGCGGCACACTCGGGTCTCGAACTGCTGAACTACCGACCTTCCACAGCCTGCAGTTCAGTGTCTTAACCACTCGAGCCACCACAGCTCCATAGGCAAACCTGCTGACAAATCTTCCCTGGTCCTTTGCAACATCTGGCAACAAGAGGTACGATGCTTTGGACCACACAGAATCCATTCTTTGCTCTCCTCGTGGCTCACAACCCTCAACAGGCCTGTCTGCCATTTTCGCGCCTTCGACAAAACACCTGGAGGCCAGCACAGCACCGTGCAGCAAGGAACTCCACAAGTTAATCATGCAAGACATGGAGGAGGACTTCTTTGGCTGCGCCTAAACTGACGGTTGAATCATTTCGTTGGCTCATGCAGGCCACATGACCACAGAGACGTCTTTGGACAGCACCGGCTCTCCGGCTTGGAAACGGAGATGAGCACCGGCCCCCCCCCAAGTCAGATTCGACTGGCTTTCGAGCAAGGGAAACCTCGACCTTTACTGAACCCGTGAAGCTGCCTTCTGCAGAGCCAGACTCCTTGGTCGATCGAGGTCAGTCTCGCCTGCTCTGACTGGCAGCAGCTTTTGAGGGTCCCAGGCGGAGGTCACCCACCTCACCCACTGCCTGATCTTTTAAAGTGGACATGTCAGGGATTGAGCCTGGGACCTCCTGCATGCGAACCAGATGCTCTTCCACTGGGCCACGAACGGCCCATTCACACACTGCCCTCACCTGGGTGACCCAGGCTAGCCTGGTCTTGTGAGATCTCAGGAAACTCAGAAACCGAGCAGGGTCGGCTCTAGTTAGTACTTGGATGGGAGACCGCCAAGGAAGTCCAAGGTTGCTACGCAGAGGCAGGTCATGGCAAACCACCTATTTGTTTCTGCCCTGGCCTGGATGGCCCAGGCTAGCCCAACCTCATTAGATCTCAGAAGCTAAGCAGGGACAGCCCCGGTTAGTATTGGGAGGGTAGACCACCCAGGAAGCCCAGGGTTGCTACGCAGAGGCAGGCAACGGCTAACCACCTCTGTTCATCTCTTGCTTCAAAAACCATACAGAGTCACTTTCCACCACCACCATTCACACACACCAGTCCAGGCCCATAGCCAGGATTCTTAAATTGGGGGAGGGCCTTTTGAAAAGTGGGGGGGGCACTGAAATCAACGCACGGCCCCCACTTCTCCCCCAAAACATTTAAAGAGGCATGAGGCTTGCCACTGCCACCGGCAGCGGCGAGCAGAATAAGTCAGGGGGCCTGGCTAGGGTGGTAAGTTGGGGGGCCCTGGCGGAAAGTCGGGGGGCTGGGCCCCGGAATGCCCCACTGTAGCCACGGGGCTGCACCAGTCCACCCTTGATCTTGCAGGTGTCAAAGAGATAGACACGAGCATGTTAAATCAGTCCCTAGTGTTACGAGTGAGAGAGAAGAGGAAGAGGAAGAGGAGAGAGCCGGAATAATTGATTCACTCCATACCGTTCCTCCTTTTCACAAAACGCTCTCATCTCCCTGTCCTAAAATGCCCCAAATTCTGAAGCCGTTCTTCATAAGGAAGATAATTCCACACTCGCTCTATCTGATGTATTACACAGAAAGGTCCTAGGTTCAATCCCTGGCATTTCCAATTAGAAGGCTCTCAAAGCCGCTAGTATTCCTGGATCCCGCAGCTCCACTCACTCCTGACTGAAGTGTTTACACAGTTGCCGTGGGCAACTGATGTTTAATCTTGAGCTCTTCAGGAGTGGAGCCGCCGCTGTGTCACATGGGGGAAAAGAAAGCAATATGTGTTGGGGAGGAAGTTCAGGGAGCGGTGGAAAGTCACAACCAATGTATGGCCACCCCGTAGGGTTTCCAAGGCAAGAGAGGGAACAGAGGTGGTTTGCCCTTGCCTGCCTCTGCGTAGCAACCTTGGACTTCCTTGGTGGTCTCCCATCCAAGTACTAACCAGGGCTGACCCTGCTTAGTTTTCAAGATCTGATGAGACTGGGACAGCCTGGGCCATCCAGGTCAAGGCACGCTGCAATCAGAGGTGGTTTGCCACTGCCTGCCTCTGCGTAGCAACCCTGGACTTCCTTGGTGGTCTCCCATCCAAGTACTAACCAGGGCCGACCCTGCTCAGTTTTCAAGATCTGATGAGACTGGGACAGCCTGGGCCATCCAGGTCGAGGCACGCTGCAATCAGAGGTGGTTTGCCACTGCCTGCCTCTGCGTAGCAACCCTGGACTTCCTTGGTGGTCTCCCATCCAAGTACTAACCAGGGCTGACCCTGCTTAGTTTTCAAGATCTGATGAGATCAGGCTAGCCTGGGCCATCCAGGTCGAGGCACGCTGCTGTCAGAGGTGGTTTGCCACTGCCTGCCTCTGCGTAGCAACCCTGGACTTCCTTGGTGGTCTCCCATCCAAATGCTAAACTTAGCTTGTTGTCCATGTTTGGTCCTTGCATCTAACAACCACAAACAGTACAGCACACAGTAGAAAGTAGCAAAGAATAGCAGAAAACAACTGTGAGCTGAATTTCCCACAAGCTATTCACAAAGGAGACTTCAACAAAGTGAAATGCATCTATGGAATAAATCTATCCATATAACCCATCATAGGAAAATGCAGAAGCCAACAACATCACAGGAAAATACAGAATCCAAAGAATACGTATACAGGACAAATGTCCAAAAAAGTCCTACTCTGTAAAAGAGAATTCCTTCTTAGAATTTTACTTCAAAGATTTTAAGAATTTTTTTAAAGAAACAGCACAATGTATGGACCACAAAACTAATAAAACATGTACTCACTCAACATTGGGAAAGTTCTCCAAGGGCCTTGCATCTGTCAAAACATTTTCATTATGCTGCATGCTAATTTACTGATCCCCCTTTAGATAGATGCATGAACTGGTAACTTCCAGTTCAATATATCTGAAGCAGTGTGCGTGCGCACAAAAGCTCATACCTTGAATAAAACTTTGTTGGTCTTAAAGGTGCCCCTGGACCCAAACTTTGTTCCACAGGATGGACCCTGCTTAGCTTCCGAGATCTGATCAGACTGGACTAGCCTGAGCCATCCAGGACAGGGTGGTTTGCCCTTGCCTGCCTCTGCGTAGCAACCCTGGACTTCTTTGGTGGTCTCCCAACCGATACTAACCAAAGCTGACCCTGCTTCGCTTCCGAGTTCTGACGAGATTGGGCTAGCCTAAGCTATCCAGGTCAGGGCGGAGAAAAACAGAGGTTTGCCGTTTTGTCTGCCTCTGCACAGCGACCCAACACGTCCTTGGAGGTCTCCTATCCAGGACCAACCCTGCTTCAGTTTCGCAATCTGATGAGAGCGGGCTAGCCGGGGCCACCCAGGACAAGGCAGAGACAGACAGAGGTGGTTCGCCATTGCCTGCCTCTGCGTAGCAACCCTGAGCTTCCTTAGCGGTCTCCCGTCCAAGTACCAACCAGGGCTGGATGACGCTGCTTAGCTTTTGTGATCTGATGAGATCGGGCTAGCCTGGGCCACCCAGGGTAGGGCAGAGACAGACAGAGGTGGTTCGCCATTGCCTGCCTCTGCGTAGCAACCCTGGACTTCCTTAGCGGTCTCCCGTCCAAGTACTAACCAGGCCTGACCCTGCTTAGCTTCTGAGATCTGAGGAGACTGAACTAGCCGGGGTCATTCAGGTCAGGGTAGTTCAGTTTGTACAGGGCCAAAACCCATCCTCTAAGGGGCAGTACGGGTGCTCGCTGGAACAGTAGAATTCCAGTGGTTCTGTGATAAGAGTGAAACCCTTCATGGGGAAGGACAATCCCCACCCCAGACTTTTGATACAACCCCCCCCCCCACAGTGCAACCTTTTGCCTTTCTCTTCGCTTGGTGTCGCCTGGGAGAACCGGGTTTGATTCCCCACTCCTCCACTTGCACCTGGCTGGATGACCTTGGGCAAGCCACAGTTCTGACAAGAGCTGTTCTTGAAAAAAGAGCAGTTTCTGTCAGAGCTCTCTCAGCCCCACCTCCCTCGCAGGGTGCCTGTTGTGGGGAGGGGAAGGGGAAGGAGATTGTCAGCCGCTCTGAGACTCCTTTGGGTAGTGAAGGACGGGGTATAAATCCAATCTCTTCTTCTTCTTCTCTTCGTCCAAGCAAATCATAGAATCATAGAGTGGGAAGGGGTCCTACAGGCCACCTAGTCCAACCCCCTGCCCAATGCAGGACCAGCCTAAAGCATCTCTGACAAATATTCGCCCAGCCTCTTCTTGAAAGCTGTCAGTGAAGGGGAGCTCACCACCTCCAGAGGCAGCTGATTCCACCTTTGAACCACTCTGACCGTACAAGACAGGGAAAAGAGGAGGGGAAGAACTCACTCTTCAGCCCCCCCAGTTTCTGTTGCCCTCCCTTGAGGAGGAAACAGCCCCCACACACACAATGAGGAGGGGGAACCAAAGTAATTTTCACCTAGAGGTAGGGATGCCAGCTTCCAGGTGGGACATGGGGACCCCCTGGAATTACAGCTCATCTCCAGACTGCAGAGATCAGTTCCCCTGGAGAAAAATGGCTGCTTTGGAGGGTGGACTCTATGGCCTTGTACCCCACGGAGGTCCCTGTCCTCCCCAGGCTCCATCCCCAAATCTCGAGGAGTTCCCCACCCTGGAGCTGGCAACCTTACCCCAACGTCCCCTGCCGTTGGCCAGGGGAAAACTGGCAACCCTACAGAGGGAACAAAGAACTCGGGCTGTCCCCAAGTGTACATGAGCTCATAGCTCACTAAACAGGGACGAGTGTCTAATGTCAATTGCACCCCATTGAGAAGGAATACTATCCTGTCTTGTAGGGACATATGGAGTGGCTGTGTGTGCGTGTGTGTGTGGGAGGCAGTCCCTGATTCCCCTGGGTTCCAGGAGGCGTCCGTCAGTATTCTGCAATCCCAAGCGACCTGCAGGGAAATTGCTCCATTCGCTACACACCTATAGGCCGGTACCCCATTAAAGAATCCAAAGGAAATTGGCTTGAAGGGCAGAACAGAAAGATGTTCTCAGAGTCCCCAAGGGAAGGGTCTAAAAGGGGACTCTGCCTGGGTGAGGTGGATTCTAGCCTTTCCTAAATGCCTCGTCGAAGCGTCAGGCTGGCTCATGCTAAGCTGCTTCAGAAAGCGGTCCGGTGATCTCATCCTCTTTCGGAGCTTACAATATGCGCTCGTGCAACACTTACACAAATAGAGGCGCACGTCGACGGGTGTGTGTGTGTGGCTCAGGACTGCCATTGCACACTTTCCGGCTCTCTTGATATGGGATTGTGGTCACCGGTGTCACCCTTCCAGCCGCTTTCGGAGAGTGCTCTCAATGCACACTTAGTCGCGGTGTGGACCTCACGGTGCATTCCTAGACATTCGTGCTTTGAGCCCATAGCCTTCAGTGGGCTTGGACTGGGGCAATTCTGCGTCGGATGGCACGGTTGGCGCACGGCCACTGTTCCCTCTAAGCTGAGTTAGTGTGAGCCAGCTCACCGGTTTTTTTAGCCTCCAGCTCACACATTTTTGCCTTAACTCAGGAAGGGACGGCTCCAGAGCAAACTGATTTATGCAGCAGCCAAATGGCTCGCTCACAGCTTTAATGCCAGTCACTCGCAGAGTAGAATTCGGGCTCACAAGACTCCACAGCTTAGAGGGAGCCTTGCTCACGGCCTGTCCAGCCCTCCGAATCTGGTAACTGAGGAAGCTGGATTCTAGGGAGAAGAATTCATCTCACGCTGTTTACCCCTCCCGAAGACTGTAGATGCCATTCCATCTGATAAATCAATTTGCACTGCATAGATCCCATGGAGCGGAAATGGTAATAGCTTCTTGGGGGAGAAAGCCAGTTGGATGAGGATGGAACTGGAGAGAGGGGGTCGGGAGAGACATGGGGAAAGACTCACCTGTCTGCTCTCCTTCAACTTGGAACATCTCCTAGGCAGTGTTCCCTCTAAGCTGTGAAATCTTGTGAGCAAAAATTCTACTTTGTGAGCTGCTGGCATTAAAGTTGTGAGCAAGCAATTTGGTTACTGCATGAATTAGTTTGCTCTGGAGCCCTCCTTCCTGAGCTGAGGCAAAAATTTATGAGCTGGAGGCTAAAAAACTGTGAGCTAGCTCACAGGTCTTTTTTAGCCTCCAGCTCACACATTTTTGTCTTGGCCCAGGAAGGAAACTAACTTATGCAATAGCCAAATCGCTTGCTCACAACTTTAATGCCAGCAGCTCACAAAGTAGAATTTTTGCTCACAGGACTCCTCAGCTTAGAGGAAGCCTTGCTCCTAGGTCTTCTAAAACGTAGTTCTGCAAGGAACACTAGCCCTTCGTAGAAGTCCAGTGGATTACCATCTTGGAATCCAGCGGGTCTCACAGTTGCACTTTTGTGATTGTGGCTCTGCAGTAAATTATGGTGGTTCTTGATTCAGTGATCTGCAGTAAATGGATGTGTGATGGGAGGGGTAAGGAAAGAACCCTGGGAGAGTGTTATATATCCACAAGTATGTGTGCCGACACACAATCCATACATCAGATTTATCATGCAAGCAAGCACATATGTGCGCAACTGGAGAGTTTGGGCAAAGGCGGCGAAAAGACCCCTGCAAGTCACTAATAGGCATGGACATACCACAGCATGTCACTCAAACATGCGTGCCGACATAGATCCATGCGCACAAAAAGGGTGGGCACTAGCCCATAGGTAAACACATGAGCATCCTCCCATACACGTGCCGGTGGATTGATACCCACCTGCCCAAAGACACACGGAGGGACACATCCCCACAAACGACGAGTTGCACAAGAAGCGGAGATGCATGAATTAGCTCACATGAATGCACTCCGCACACATCCGTTGGCGCAGACGTTTCACAACACGCAGAGTCGAGGTTTGAACAGATGGATAAACACACACACACATTATAAAACACACACATACACACACGCATCACATCCTCACTTTTACCCAGGCAGACAAGCGTAGCTGTACTGTAGCTGATCTCTACCGTCGTGCCTGTGTGTGTGTCTGACAACTGCCCACCCCCCAATACAGGGGACTTAGTTTGCACACACATGCACATGCACACACACACACACACACACACACTGATTTTTTCCCAGTGTCTTACATATCCTGAGAGACGTTCTAAAAGCCTCCCCCCCCCATTGTAGGCATGTGCCCAAGTGAATTTCTGTGCCATTCTCTAGCCCCTGGTTCCTGTGGCTCCCTCAGACCAACCCGAACCACACCCGTTCAGTTTCCTCTCCCCGTGCCACCCTCCCCGCACGGCCAGACTTCTGCCCTCTCTCCCAAAAGTGCCTCCCCAAACTTTCCAGTCCCCCCCAGAGTGCAGCATCCTTTGAGCAGTGGTCCAAGTCCCCTTCCCAGGTAAGCCTCCCAGTCCCAGCCCACCCAGTGGTCCATCCATTCCTGCATCCCCATCCTCCAGCCTCCCTCCCTGGATCCCTCCCTCTCCACCCCTCTCCCGAAGACAAACTCCCTCCGGCCATCCCAGCCCCTGGCTCTCCCTACACCGCCCCCCGCCCCCCCACAGCCTCATCCTACCTGGGGGGGGAGCTGGGGGGTCCCTCCCCCGCCTGGGGCTGGCCGGGCTGAGGCTCCACGTTACAGCGGGCGGCGGGGCAGGGGCTCAGCCGCTCGGGACGGCTCGGCCATGGCACGGCGAACGCCTGCCTCTGCGCTTCCCGGCAGAGCGTCTGAGCGCTGCTGCCTGCGCTGGCGGAGAGCCCAAGTAGCGGAAGGCAGGGGC
>NW_015162512.1:438105-438499 GCF_001447785.1 Gekko japonicus | reverse complement strand
AGAGGGGTGGAGAGACCCAGCAGCAGCACACGGAGAGCCCAGGGCGGGGGACATGTGATGCCCGGGTGGGGGGGAGAGAGCAGAGGGCATCCGAAAAGGGTGGGGGGAGAAGGGGAACCCGTGCATGTGCGTTTGGCGTGCACCGTTCCTGCAAAGGACCATGCTCACAGCGCTGGCGGCATTGGGCGGCCTCTCCTTCCCAGGCGCGACATACTTCTTGCCACAGGCTTCTCTCTCGCTGTGGCATTTGCACAGCTGGCGGTTGGTGTGGAGTTGTGTGTGTGTGTGTTGGGGCGTCTTGCAGAGCGGCGCAGCTCTGGCGTGTGGCTTCTTCTGCCTCCGCAGCTGTCGGAGGCAACTCGTGGCCGGGTGTCTGCCGCGCTTGTGAGTCAGG
>NW_015162512.1:400235-438074 GCF_001447785.1 Gekko japonicus | reverse complement strand
AGCACTGGTGGCGCGTCTGCCCAAATGTGGGGTGCCTCGTGGTGGTACCTGCAAGGGTAGGCCTTGGAGTCTTGGACCAGCTGCGAGGGGGCCCTTTCCCCTCCTTTTGGAGCGGCCCAAAAACGATAGGCGAGCTCTGCACATCTATAACATGTGCATACTTATGTCTGTTTGGAGGCGCATCATGCGCAGGTGCTCGGGGGTTGCTTTCTGCATTTGGGATCCCCAGACTGTCTTTTCTCTGTAGAGCAGACTGGGTGATAGTTGCACATACCATATACCCCCCCCCCCCCCCCACCACCTCAGAAAACATTTGCCCATCCCATATCCCCCCCCCCCCCCGCACATCAGCATGGATACACCTTGTTCCCTCTTCCCATTTGTGTGTGGCACTGCGTGTCAACATGACAACTGACAGACGCGTTCGCAGAATCCTGATGCCGGGGAGAAAAGAGAAAGCGCCTCTGTTCTGTCTGTTCTCAGTGGAGAATGGAAGACAGCCAGAGAGAGGAAGTTTGGCTGCAGGAAAGGGTGGGTCAGGCATTCGGCAGCAGGAGAACCAACCGAGATGCTGGGAGTTGGGATGCAGGAATGGATGGACCGGGGGCGAGGACTGGAGTCGGGAAGGACAGAGCAGACGTTCTGTGGCCTTCCTCAAGGCCGCTCATGGGTAACTGCGCACAAGCAATCCTTGATCGTGAGCAGTGCTCCCTCTAAGCTGAGTTAGTGTGAGCCAGCTCACAGTTTTTTAGCCTCCGGCTCACACATTTCTGTCCTAGCTCAGGAAGGGGATGGCTCCAGAGCAAACTAATTTATGCAGTCGCCAAATCACCTGCTCACAATTTTAATGCCAGTAGCTCGCAAAGTAGAATTTTTGCTCACACGATCCCACAGCTTAGAGGGAGCAGATTGAGATGGGTAGCCGCATCAGTCTGTCTGTAGCGATAGAAAAGAGCAAGAGTCCAGGAGCTCCTTAAAGACTAACAACATTTGTGGCAGGGGAGGAGCTTTTGTAAGTCGCTGCTCACTTCTTCGGGTATCTGAAGTGGCGAAAGCTCCTCCCCTGCCACCAATCTTGTTACTCTTTAACGTGCTCCTGGTCTCTTGCTCTTTTCTATCGATCGTGAGAGGGAGGGCAGGAAGGGATGAACCAGTGCTCAGCTCTCGTGGCCCTTTCTTGTATGCCCAGGGTAATGCTGATCACCACAAATCTCCATCTACCAACCAGTTAGTTTGACAGCCAGTTTGGTGTAGTGGTTAAGAGCGTGGACTCTAATCTGGGAGAACCAGGTTTGATCCCCCACTTCTCCACATGCAGCCAGCTGGGTGACCTTGGGTCAGTCACAAGTTCTCTCAGAGCTGTTCTCTCAAGAGCAGTTCTTGAAAGAACTCTCTCAGCCCCACCTACCTCACAGGGTGTCTGTTGTGGGGAGGGGGAAGGGAAGGGGATTGTAAGCCGCTCTGAGACTCCTTTGGGTAGTGAAGGGCCGGGTATAAATCCAATCTTTTCTTCTTCTTTCCGCTTCGGGGTCAGGATGGAATTTTCCTCCAGGCCAGATTGGCCCAGGGATCCTGGAGATTTTTGCCTTCCTCTGAGCACAGCGCAGGGGGTCACTGAAGAAGCAGGGGGGAGGTAGTTGTGAATTTCTTGCATTCTGCAAGGGGTTGGACTAGATGGCCTTCGAGGTCCCTTTCCAGCACTATGTTGGTCCCTGTACATTCAGGGGTGCTTAGGAACATCTTCTCTAGCATGCCATTCTTTCTGCAAACCACTGGGCCTTTTACAGCCCTGGTGGCCTGCGAGACGACCACGACGCTGGTTTTTTTTTAGACCAGAATGCATTTTCCCTGGGGGGGGCACCCCCGACCCACTCTGCTTCTGCAGTTGTGATGACCCCCCCCCCATGCGCACAAACCTGCATCTACGAACCAGTCGGGTGGAGCAGACCTTTCAGCCTGTCTGTCGTCTTCCTTCCCCACAAAAACGGGTTTTTGCATCGGCCACACATTTCCTAAGGGGTGCGCAGACCTTTCTGCCGGAGCGCCGCGTGTCGCCGGGCGCAAGGTGGCTCAGGAGCCCCGTGCGAGGCGAATGTGTCATCTGCAAATGTATCTGTGCAGCTTGCTTCTCGGCGGGTGTGAGATGCACCACCGGGCTTCAGGGGGGGGGGGGGGGGGGGCTGGCAAGACTCTTGGATCCTCTAGGCCGCAAGTCAGACAGGAAGCCCCGTTGGGGGAGACTCCTTCCTAGAAGGCTGCAGTGGGAAGCGGTGGGGGAAGGAACACCAAAGGAGGAACGCCGGCTGAGAACGAGGGCAGAGAGACGGCGAGTCCCGGGACAGAGGTGGAAAACCAGGAATACCGCTGTAGTCGGGACTGCCAGCTTTTCAACTGGCCCCTCCAGCTGTCCCTTCAGATCAGCTTGATCCGCTGGCCAGCGTCCCTGGAAAGCTTGAACGGCCCGTTTTTCACTCACTAAACCTCCCTCAAAAGGACAGGGCCTTGTTCCCTGACCAGCTGGCGAACTTATTTTATATCCCAAAGAATGTTTTAACATGTGGAATTCACTGCTGCAGGACATGGTGGCGGCTACAAGTGCAGATGGCTTCAAGAGGGGACTGGATAGACATGTGGAGCAGAAATCCATCAGTGGCGATGAGCCACGAGGTAGAGATAGGAACACACTGTCTGGGGTGGTGATGCCCTGTGTTCTTGGTGCTTGGGGGACGATAGTGGGAGGGCTTCTGGCCCCACCCTGGTGGACCTCCTGATGGCATCTAGGTTTGGGCCACGGTGAGACACAGAGTGCTGGATTAGAAGGGCCATTGGCCTGATCCAACATGGCTTCTCTTTATGCATGATGTTCTGTGTTCTTGGTGCTTGGGGGGCGATAGTGGGAGGGCTTCTGGGGCTCTGGCCCCACGCTGGTGGACCTCCTGATGGCACCTGGGTTTTGGCCACTGTGGGACACAGAGTGCTGGACTGGATGGGCCTCCTGAGGTCACCTGGGTTTTGGCCACTGGGGGTACTGGGGGCAGGGGACGAGGAGGCCAAGGTCCCCACCTCTCCGCTACCTTCACAACCCCTCCCTGCCCATCCGCCCCTCCTCCACCACCCACCTGTGCATCCTGCCCACTTACTCGCTTCGGAGCTCTTTTTCTATGCTCCCAGCCACATGAATCACCTTCCCAGCCACGAGCCCTGCTGGTGGGCCTCCTGATGGCACTAGCTCGTGTGCAGTTTCAGCATTAGAGTTGCTATGAGGGACATCTCAGTTTGAGAGCCAGTTTGGTGTAGTGGTTAAGTGTGCGGACTCTAATCTGGGAGAACCGGGTTTGATTCCCCATTCCTCCACTTGCACCTGCTGATGTGACCTTGGGTCAGTCACAAGCTCTGGCACAGCTGTCCTTGAAAAAGAGCAGTTTGTGTCAGAGTTCTCTCAGCCCCACCCACCTCACAGGGTGTCTGTTGTGGGGAGGGGAAGGGAAAGGAGTTTGTAAGCCGCTCTGAGACTCCGAGTGAAGGGCGGGGTATAAATCCAATCTCTTCTCTTCTTCTCTTCTTCTTATGTTCTTTTCCCGCCTTTCTCCCCAGTGGGGACCCACAGCATCTGACGTTGTTCGCCTCTCTTTCGTTTTCCTCTGTGCGACAACCCTGCGAGGTAGGGTAGGTGAAGAGTGTGTGGCTGGCCCAAGGCCCCCCAGCAAGGCTTCCTGTGGCCGAGTGCGGGTTTGCTCTTGGTTCTCCCAGGACCCCTGACCACTACACCGCTTTGGTTTTATGGAAGTTGTAACACAATGGAGAGAGGGCTCTTCAAACCCACAAATCAGGCACATTTATATTATAGTCCATGGGGCAATGGATGAATATTGCATTTACATAATACTTCCAGCACTGAATACATGTTATGAACATTGTTTTCTTGTAAACCTTGCAAGAGCCCTGTCAGACAAGTCATTATTAATACATGGATTGGGTGGTGCGTGTGTGCACACACACACAGAGGGAGGGGGAGAGAGAGAAGCTTGCCTACAACACTTAATAAGGGGCATCTTTTGAATCTGGAAGGAGCTGCGGGGGCTCAAGTGGTTAAGACGCTGAACTGCAGGCTGTGGAAGGTCAGTAGTTCAGCAGTTCAAGACCCAAGTGTGCCGCATGACGGAGTGAGCTCCCGTCTCTAGTTCCAGCTCCTGCCAACCTAGCAGTTCGAAAGCAAGAAATTGCAAGTAGCGAAATAGGGACCACTTCGGTGGGAAGGTAACAGCGTTCCGTGCGCCTTGGTGTTTAGTCATGCTGGCCACATGACCATGGAAACGTCTTCAGACAGCGCTGGCTCTTTGGCTTTGAAACGGAGATGAGCACCGCAACCCTAGAGTCGGATTCGACTGGCTTTCGAGCAAGGGAACCTTTACCTTTTACCTTTGAATCTGGGCCCAGCTATACAATACACACTCTTAACAAGAGCCAGTGTGGTACAGTGATTAGAGTGTTGGAATAGTACATGGGAGACCCAGGTTCGAATCCCCACTCTGCCGTGGGAGCTCACTGGGTGACCTCGGGCCAGTCACACTCTAACAGCCTAGCCTACCGCACAGGGTTGTTGTGAGGACAAAATGGGAGGGGAGGAGAATGCTGTAAGCCGCTTGGGGCCCCCACTGGGGACAAAGCAGGGATATGAACAAAGCAAATAAATAACAAAACACAAGGTTCTTTGTCTACGCTGAACACGAATAATAGAAACTGGGTTGCTTTTCGTCCCTTTTTTGCCAGCCCGTCTCTCGTAGGCTTAACAGCATCTTAAGAAAGGCGAGTAACGCTCACGAAATCCCTGAGAAGATTTACAGCCTGACTTCTGCCAATCATGTTAACAGTCCAAGGCATGGAGACAGTCCTGCCCCCCCCATCAACTGGCCACCCTGCCTGGGAGTTGAGGGCTCGTTTATACAGTGAACCAAACCAGGCTTATAAGGCTTCTCTGATGGACTTTTTGGGCACCGTCCCTCTGCATCCTGGCTCCCTTCCACTCTACCCAGAAACTGGCCCCGGTTCCCTTGAACTCGGTGGGATTTATGGCTTAAAACAGGGGTCCCCAACATGGGGCCCAGGGGCACCCCCCCAACACCGTTCCTGGTACCTGTCGAATATTTTAAGGAAGTGGGTGGGGCCAGGTAGGCTCCTGCCCGGTAGGGCTTCTGATTGCCCGGTGGAGAACTGATTGACTGTGCAGGTGGAAATGACATTTCAGCCACAGCTGCCGCCGACAGTGCTGGCTTGATTCTCTCTCCTCTTGACTCTTCTCTCCCAGTACATTTTACGATGCTGTTCCTCTTGCCTCCTGCACTTGGAGCTTCCTCTGTGTTGTGTGATTGGCTCCGCCCTCCCACAGTGGCCGTTTTGTGGTTGCCCCCCCCCCCCGTGGGTCCTGGCTCTGCTGAGCCTGACCACTCCTCAGGTGAGGAAGAGGCAGGGAGCAGCCCAGCCGCCTCTGGAGTCAGCCCAGCAGAGGAACCCTTAACAGCACCTGAGGGAGAAGAGGCCCCAGCAGCTGCCCAGGAGGTGCAGCCAGAAGGAGAGACTGATCCAGAGCCTGGCCCAGCACCCCCCCCCCTCGTGGAGACATCCCGAGGCCCGAATCCCCACCTAGTTCTCCTGAGTGTCCCCAACGCAGGGCACGCCAGCGGCTGGATGTGCAAAAGCCAGAAACTGGCCCCGGTTCCCTTGAACTCGGTGGGATTTATGGCTTAAAACAGGGGTCCCCAACATGGGGCCCAGGGGCACCCCCCCAACACCGTTCCTGGTACCTGTCGAATATTTTAAGGAAGTGGGTGGGGCCAGGTAGGCTTCTGTCCGGTAGGGCTTCTGATTGCCCGGCGGAGAACTGATTGACTGTGCAGGTTGAAATGACATTTCAGCCACAGCTGCCGCGAACAGTGCTGGCTTGATTCTCTCTCCTCTTGTGGTGACTGGCTGACCCACCACCCTGTGTCAGAACTCTAAAGGGGCCCAACATGGGCTCAAAACAGCCCCATAGCCAGAGATGTTGGGCTGGTGGGGCAGGGCCCAGGGGCAGGGGAGCGGGAACGGCGTGTGGGGTGGGGGTAAGCGAAGGAAAGAGAAAGCGGGACGGCATGCCTTCCCCCCCACCCCCCTCTTGCCTTCCCCAGCCCCCCCTCCCAGGGGAAGGGAAGCCACCCTGCAACTTCTGGTCAATTTCACTCCCCCTCCCATCAGCTGTTAAACCTAACAGCTGAGGCCCTGGGAGTGAAACTGACCAGAAGCTGCAGGGCGCTTCCCTTTCTTTCCCCAGCCTTCCTGCTGCTGGGGAGGAGGTACACTGGGGTTTGGAGGGGCCTGGGGGGTCTGGCATCCTCCTGTGGTGGGGCAAGGCTCGTCCATGGTGAGGCTCCACCCCTAAATGCCCCACGGTGGCTACGGGCCTAGCTCAAAATGGTTGGGGAGGGCCCTGGCTTAAGATAAACGCAGAGTTTCTGCCATTTGCAGCCCGGCGGGTCTTCACAGCTGACAACGTTAATCACGGCCCTCCCCCCAAGAACCACGTGCAGATTACTAGATTTGAGTTCAGCCGCATTTCAGAGACCAACAAGATAAAATCTTAGAATGAAGTTAAGAGTTCAGGGGCACCTTTAAGACCAACGGAGTTTTATTCAAGGGGTGAGCTTTTGTGTGTAAGGCACACTTCGTCAGGCTACGAAATGGAATTACAGAAAATAGCCGTATATATATAGAGAGAGTGGCTTGTTTTTTAACGGATAAAATGTTGGATCAGGCCAAAGGCCCATCCAGTCCAACACTCTGTCACACAGTGGCCAGAAATACCAGTGCCATCAGGAGGCCCACCAGGGGGGCCAGGACATTAGAAGCCCTCCCACTATTGACCCCCCCAAGCACCAAGAAGACAGAGCATCACTTGCCCCAGAGTCCCTATCTATACCTTGTGGCTAATAGCCACTGATGGACCTCTGCTCCATATGCTTATTTAATTCCCTTTTGAAGCTGTCCATGCTTGTAGCCGCCACCTCCTCCTGTGGCAGTGAATTCCATGTGTGAATCACTCTTTGGGTGAAGAAGTACTTCCTTTTATCCGTTCTAACCCGACCGCTCAGCAATTTCATAGAGTGCCCACGAGTTCTTGTATTGTGAGAAAGGGAGAAAAGTACCTCTTTCTCTACCTGCTCTATCCCATGCATAATCTTATAAACCTCAATCGTGTCTCCCCTCAGTCGTCGTTTCTCCAAGCTAAAGAGCCCTAAGCGCTTTAACCTTTCCTCATAGGGATGTCTCGAACTATCATTTATATTCATTCCTACTTTGGAATTACAGTAATGATTAGACCCGTCCCTAGATCGCATGTGATCGCAGTCTGCCTGTCTGCCTTTCCCTCCTAATCCCGTGTGTTTTATTGGACACATTTAAAAAACATTAATCCAAGAAGGGGTGCCACAGGCTTCACCAGACTGCCAAAAGGGTCCAGAGCACGAAAGAGGTTAAGAACCCTTGGCCTAGAGCAAACTTCAGAAGATACGTGCCAAGGTCTTTTCTGTGTATTTGTGAATTTCCTGCATTATGCAGGGGGTTGGACTAGATGACCCTGGAGATCCCTTCCAACTCTATGATTCTGTTCTATCTTACTTCCCCAGCAACAGTGCAGAGCTTTCCCATTCCCTCCAGAACATGGAGGGATGCCCCGGAATTACAGCTCACCTCCAGAATACAGTCATCAGTTCCCCTGGAGGAAAATTGATACTTTGGAGGGTGGGCTCTTATGGCACTGTACCCCACTGAGGTCCCTGCCCTCCCCAGGCACCACTTACAAATCTCCAGGAGTTTCCCAACCTGGATCTGACAACCCTATCCGCCATGGCAAGGGGGGACCTGGCAACCCAAGGAACATGCCCCCCCACAAGTAATTCACAACCAGAATGCAAAAACCTACACAACCCCCCCCCCCACACTTTCTTTTCCTCCTCCATCAAGCACAAGCTCGCAGCCTCCATCTGCCTTCTCTTCTTTCACACCTCCGAAAGCACGCCCAGGTTGCAGCCACCTCTGGGGTGGGACAGGGAAGCGAACAGCAGCCAACTGGCCGGGCTTCAGCAGCAGCGCACTGGCAAGACGCGACGCGTTTTCACAGCTCTGGCAGGGCTGTGAATGGGGATTAGCACCATTTGCTGAATGGGAACAGCTGTGCCCGATTTAGGAGCTGCTATTCCCAGGGAGAGACGGCAGCAGAAACTGCTCAGAAAGGCAAAGGCAGACTGGAGCCAAGACTTGAAGAAGGGGAAACTTGGCACCTGAAGCAGTGGGAAAGAGCTGGGATGCCCAGGTTAGAGTTGGGTCAGGGAAGAAGACGAAGACAAAGAAAAATAAGAAGAGGAGGAGGAGGAGAAAGAAATTGGATTTATACCCCGCCCTTCACTACCCAAAGGAGTCTCAGAGCGGCTTATGATCTCCTTTCCTTTCCCCTCCACATAGCAGACACCCTGTGAGGTGGGGGGGGGCTGAGAGAGCTCTCTTGGGAACTGCCCTTGAGAACAGCTCTGAGAGAACTTGTGACTGGCCCAAGGTCACACCAGCAGCTGTATGTGGAGGAGTGGGGAATCAAACCTGGTCCTCCCAGATTAGAGTCCGTGCTCTTAACCACTACACCCAACTGGCTCAGGGAAGAAATGACAGGGTGGAAGTTGGGTGTCCCAGAGCGCTGTGCCAGCGACCACCCCACCCACCGCACATGAGAGTGAGTCACATTTGCTCTTTGAGACTCCGGTTCTCTTCCCCCTGCCTCCCTCCCTCCCGTAGGATAACGCCTTCTCATCACTGCTCTAAACCCTTTTGAGATGCACAGCTCGGCTCCGGCCACAGGCAGGGTGGCCTTATTGGGAGCGACGGAACAAAAGGAGGCCGAACAAAGCTCTTTGCGGCAACTGGAGAGAGGAAAATAATAATTTTTAAAAAACCAAGATGGGAGGGCGCACATGAGAAGAGAGAGAATCGTTAACTCTTCCAGAACTGGGAAAACGCAGAAACCTCTGGAATGCCGGCAAGGATGGGAGTGGCAGGGCCTCTGCAGGCGTGCCCGAGAGTGTGGTGATGAAGGCACGAGAGGGGTTAGGGCAGGGAAGAGCGCTCACCCAGGGCAATAGGAGACCACTTTGGGCCTCGGAGCCCGGCTCCAGAAGGTGCGCTCACTGCAGGAATTAGTCAGCTACGGCACCCCACTCTGCTTAAAGACAGGCACGCCTTTAAAAAATGTTTAAAAATGATTGAAAAAAGGAGAAATTCCTTTTGGGGGGTATTTTTTCATATGTGCATGCGTGCGCATGAGTGTGCAGGCCCCTGGGAGTCATGGCAACCTCTGGTGACTGACCCCTACTTGGGGCCTGGAGGATATTCAGAGAGGTGGCCGAATAAAGCCTGCCCCCGCCCCCCATTGCTGGTATTCCTTGGAGGTCTCTCATCCAAGTACTTGCCAGAGTCGACTCTGCTTAGCTCCCGAAATCTGACAAGACCGGGCTGTCCTGCTCAGGGCTACAGGAGAAATTCTTCTGGGCTGTGCCTTTAAGAAAGGGGGTGGAGCTACAAAAGTACAAGGTGGAACTTAGAAGATATTTAATTATATAATGTATGAGGCACCTGAATAGACAATTTAATGATGTAGGGAACCCCCCCCCCCCAATTTATGTATGTATGTTTGTTTGTGCTGTTTGTTTATATAAAATAAAAAAAACTTTTATATAATAGAAAAGAAAGGGGGTGGAGCCGTGTTCCCTCTAAGCTGAGTTAGTGTGAGCTAGCTCACAGTTTTTTAGCCTCCACCTATCACATTTTTGTCTTCGCTCAGGAAGGGATGGCTCCTGAAGCTGGCAGAGGAAACCTGGGGACATTGGTCAGAATGTTTAGAGATGGAGTCCTCTCATCGGCTCCAGGGAGAATGGGGAGGATGCCCCTCAGCCGCACCTCTGAGAGCCGGAAGGGAAGGTTTTGCAAAGAAGGATCCGGCATGCAGCTCGAGCTGGGCCACAGAAGACGTTTGGGCCCACACTCTCACTGCTCCAACTTCTCGTTGGTTCTGCTGATCACCCCGGCCCACAGCCACAGTGGGGCTATTGGGGGGTCCGCCCCCTTCCTTAAAGGGCCACCGATTCACCCCAAAAGCGTTTAAAGGGATCCTATAAATGCTTTTAAGAAGGAGCGGGTGGCAGTGGTGGTACGCCCCCTCTCCCCTCCTGCAGGATTCAAAGGGCCCTCCAGCTGATCGGCGGCGGGGAGTATGCGGCCGATCAGTTGGAGGGCACTTTAAATCCTGCAGGAGGGGAGGGGCATGTGCCACCCCCCCTTTATTATGGCCCCACCAGGAAAAAAAATTGCCCCACAAGCCACAAAATCCTGGCTATAGGTCTGCGACTGCTGCTGGCATGGGAGCCCCAGGGATCTGAAGACCGCCCAGCTTGCGCCTTGGGGAGGGAGAGAGACCCCAACTAAGACTTTAGCCTGTTGACATTACCAAATTGTGGGCTATTCAGGCACAGCGACTCCAGGGTCTGTCCGCGTGTGCTCCCCCATGATACTCCCCTCCACTGCCCGCGTCTTCAAATCAGGAGTTGCTTGCAATCACAGCGCAGTTCAACCTTGAAGGAATTCGCCTTTGCATGGTCCCTGGGATCAGTTTGGGGTTTTTTTTGCTCTGTTGAGTCGCAGCTGACTTATGGTGACCCCCGTAGGGTTTCCAAGGCAAGAGACGTGCAGAGGTGGTTTGCCATGGCCTGCCTCTGCGTCACGACCCTGGTATTCCTGGGCGGTCTCCCATCCAAGTACTAACCAGGGCTGACCCCGCTTAGCTCCCATGATCTGCTGCGATCGGGGCTAGCCTGGCCTATCCAGGTCAGGGATACGAGAAAAAAAAATGCCCCCAAAAGCCACAAAATCCTGGCTATAGGTCTGCGACTGCTGCTGGCATGGGAGCCCCAGGGATCTGAAGACCGCCCAGCTTGCACCTTGGGGAGGGAGAGAGACCCCAGCTAAGACTTTAGCCTGTTGACGTTACCAAATTGTGGGCTATTCAGGCAGAGCGACTCCAGGGTCTGTCCGCGTGTGCTCCCCCATGACACTCCCCTCCACTGCCCACATCTTCAAATCAGGAGTCGCTTGCAATCACAGCGAGGTTCAACCTTGAAGGAATTCGCCTTTGCATGGTCCCTGGGATCAGTTTGGGTTTCTTTGCTCTGTCAAGTCACGGCTGACATATGGTGACCCTCGTAGGGTTTTCAAGGCAAGAGATGTGCAGAGGTGGTTTGCCATGGCCTGCCTCTGCGTCACGACCCTGGTATTCCTTGGAGGTCTCCCATCCAAGTACTAACCAGGGCTGACCCCGCTTAGCTCCCATGATCTGCTGCGATCGGGCTAGCCTGGCCTATCCAGGTCAGGGATAGGGACTGCTTAGTGGGTACTGAACAGCCAGTTTGGTGTAGTGGTTAAGAGCACGGACTCTGATCTGGGAGAACTGGGTTCGATTCCCCACTCCTCCACATGCAGCCGCTGGTGTGACCTTGGGTCAGTCACAAGTTGTTTCAGAGCTGTTCTCTCAAGAGCAGTCCTCGAAAGAGCTCTCTCGGCCTCACCTACCTCACAGGGTGTCTGTTGTGGGGAGGGGAAGGGAAAAGGAGATTGTAAGCTGCTCTGAGAGACTCTGAGTGAAGGGCAGGGTATAAATCCAATCTCCTCCTCCTCCTCCTCTTCTTCTTCGCTTTGTCCCCATGGTAAGAGAAAACTGGTGCCTTCTAATCAAGGCACAGGGCAGGCGCTGCTTTTGAAAACAACACGCTGCAACGGATTCCTTTTTACCCAAGGTGACAGCAATAGTTCTTCCCAACCATCTTTTTCTAAGCATCTCTGGGGAGGGGCGGGGGGAGGCAGGAATGTGACCGCTGTCCCTTCCGGCAGCAACTGAACACCCAACTACTGCCGCTCCCGTTCAAAGCCTGTCGCCGTAGGGACTCGTCCAGAAATAAAGGCGGCGGCGGCCAAACGGCTGGTGCGAGTGTGGTTCAGTCTCTGGGAATACGTTGCACCTGTTTTCATAGCCCTGTGGCGCATGGAACTGAATCCGCTTATCACGCAACATCTCTCCCCCCTGTGGTGCCCGGCCATGTGGAAGCTACAGCAGACAAAGCCGCCCAGAGCCTCCCAAGGCCGCTGTTTTCTCCATGATTATCACCAGCGTGCAGCTCTCGGAGAACGCGGAGTGGACGGCTGTGGCTGCGTTGCAAACGGAGAAGGCGGGCAACTTCCTAGACAGGAAAGGGGAGCCCTCCCTCAGGGCATAAAGGCAAAGCATCCAACTGCTGGGAAGAGTGATTCAGGGCCAGGATCCCACAGGAACCCTCCGTGTCTGCAACTTCACCTATCCTTTCTTCCTTCCAGCCATGAATCATCATTGCGCTTCCAGAACGAAAGATGAGAAGATGGCCTTGTCTGTATTATAGCCGGGAGATCCTAAGATTGTCTGGCAGCTGGAAGTTCTAGTTCTTTTAGCGCTGTGCACCACCAGGTGGTGAGACAGACTTGTTTTTAAGGCGAGAGGACGTTTTCAGAGGTGGCTTGCCATTGTCTACCTCCATGTCATGCCCCTGGTATTCCTTGGAAGTCGCCCATCCAAATATTAGCCAACCCTGCTTAGCCTCCAAGATCTGATAAGACTGGGCTACCCAGGTCAGTGGCAGAGCATCTGCTTGGCATGCAGAAGGTCCCAGGTTAGATCTATGGCATCTCCAATTGAAAGGCTTAGGCAGTGGGCAACGTAAAAGATCTCGACCCGAAACATTGAGGAGACACTGCCAGTCTGAGCAGGCAATACCGGCCTTGACGGACCGGCAGTCTGATTCAGTATAGGGCAGCTTCACGTGTCCCCTGCTGGATCAGTCCACAGGTGGACTGCCTCACCCCTAGACTTGGAGGCTGTGTAAGACCCACCCTCCATTCACATGGTGCTTGAGGGGGCAACAGTGGGCCTTCAGACGTTCTGCCCCCACTGGTGGACCTCCTGATGGCACCGGGGTTTTGGCCACTGTGAGGCACAGAGTGTTGGACCGGATGGGCCATTGGCCCGATCCAACAGGGCTTCTCTTATGTTCTTATGCAGTGATGCTCTATATTCTCGATGCTGGGGGGGGGCACAGTGGGAGGGTTTCTGGAGCTCTGGCCCTACTGGTGGACCTCCTGATGGCACCGGGGTTCTGGCCACTGTGAGGCACAGAGCATCGGACTGGATGGGCCATTGGCCCGATCCAACAGGGCTTCTCTTATGTTCTTATGCAGTGATGCTCTGTATTCTCGATGCTGGGGGGGGCACAGTGGGAGGGTTTCTGGAGCTCTGGCCCTACCGGTGGACCTCCTGATGGCACCGGGGTTTTGGCCACTGTGAGGCACAGAGTATTGCACCGGATGGGCCATTGGCCTGATCCAAGAGGGCTTCTCTTATGTTATGATTTTGTTTTTATTAACGCCCCCCCCCTTTCAGTACCACCTGTTACAGCTCTGACCAGTCCGGCCTGTGTTCCCTACCATCGGCAGGCAACAGCCCCAAACGGCAGCCATCCCTCACCCCATCCCCCTGCATTCCGTCAGCCGCTTCCCCCATTTAAACCAGGATCTCAGGACACAGTTCCCTATATTCGCTGCCCATCAACATTTCTAGATCATCCGCTCAGAAGCCTTTTACAAAAGCTGCTCTCTCCCCTTCCTGCCCCCCCAAAGGCATAGCTCCCGTGCCTCCTAAAAGCCGCATGACAGGAACGTAAGAAGGAAAGCTCTTGTTCCCCGGCACAAAGGATCAGTGACAGGAAACTTCATTTGGTGGATTTCACAAGGCTGCGAAAAGATCCAAGAACCCCGCTTGGAAACGATTCTTCTGGCTGATGGTTTGTCTCTTTCGGCTCCCTGGGGGTGTGTGTATAACAATCCCCGCTTTCAGACGCACGGACGTTCGAGGGGAAGGAAGGGGCGTGTGGTTGTGGTGCTCCCCCCCCCACATGTGGCACATTTGTGCCTTTATGGAAGCACCCTGCGAAGGACCGAGCTCCGGACCGACGGGTGCCCAGAGCCAACGTCAGGGATGTGACAATGCCAGGCTATGCGGGCAACCAGTTTGATGCTCCTTTACCATGAAAGGGACACAGGACGGGCAGCAACATGGAGCTAAATATAGCGCTCCACCGCACAGCACTTGGGCAGGGCCATCTGCTCAGGGCACGATTTGGGCCAGCCCCGTGTGGTGTGTTGCCAAATACGACCGTATCCAGGTAGCACGGAATATTGCGGAAGGGAAGGCTGGGTAGAGATCCCAATCTTTTCAGAGCTCGGAAGCTAAGCGGGGCCGCTACTTGGGTGGGAGACAAACCAGAACGGAAGGCTCTGCAGAGGCAGGCGACAGCCAGCCGCCTCTGCCTCTCCCTTGCCCTGAGAACGCCAGGCTGGGATTGCCAGACGTTGGGAGGTAAGCAGGGTTGGTGCTTGGATGGGGGACCACCAAGGGGGACTCTGCCAAGGAAGGCGATGGCCAACCACTTTCTGCTTCTCACTTGCCTTGGAAGCCCCTCGCTGGGATTGTCGTACGTTGGAAGTGAAGCAGGGTTGGTACTTGGAGAGGAGACCACCAAGGAAAAGTCTGCAGAGGCAGGCAATGGCAAAACCACCCCTGCCTCTCACTTACCTGAAGGAGAAGAGGAGGAGACTGGATTTACACCCCGCCCTTCACTCGGAGTCTCAGAGCGGCTTACAAACTCCTTTCCCTTCCCTTCCCCACAACAGACACCCTGTGAGGTGGGTGGGGCTGAGAGAGCTCTGACAGAAACTGCTCTTTTTCGAGAACAGCTCTTGTCAGAACTACGGCTTGCCCAAGGTCATCCAGCAGCTGCAAGTGGAGGAGTGGGGAATCAAACCCAGTTCTCCCAGATTAGAGTCCGCGCACTTAACCACGACACCAAACTGGCTCTCTTAAGAACTTCTTTCTGGGATTGTCGTAAGTTGGAAGCTAAGCAGGGTCAGTGCTTGGACGGGAGACCCCCCAAGGAAGACTCTTTAGAGGCAGGCAGTGGCAAACCACCTCTGCCTCCCACTTGCCTTGAAAGCCCCTTGCTGGCGGGTCGCTGGAGGTCAGTTGCAACTTGACGGCACTGACACACACACACGGAATGTCGCAGAAATTGAAGCCTCCCGGTTCCTCCCCGGCAGTGAAAGCCGGGAGTCCCACCCCTGGAGGCTTCCCTCTGTGTAAGTGCTCTGGGTGCAACAGGAAAAAGGAACTGCCCCTCCATTGACAGGTTCTCTCCTGGCTGTGGGTGGTGGCTGTGTGTGTCCTCATGCTGACCCCCCATGCTCCCCTTGCGATACTGTGCATGCGCAGTTATCATCTAAATGCAGCCGCTGAGGCACTAGCTGCTACTGTAACAGCAGGTACATGGGAAGGATGATGGCCCAGGACAAGGGTCCCTTACCTACCCACCTACCTACCTTCCGGTTTTTTAATTTTTGTATTTTTCACATGTGCGTGTGTGTGTGTGTGTGTGTGTGTGTGAGTGTGTGTGTACACACTTGGCCCAGGACAAGGGTCCCTTACCTACCCACCTACCTACCTACCTACCGGTTTTTTATTTTTTGTATTTTTCACATGTGCATGTGTGTGAGTGTGTGTGTACACCTGGAAGTCACGGCAACCTCTGGTGAGCCAGCGTTCCCTCTAAGCTGAGTCAGTGTGAGCTAGCTCGCAGGTTTTCAGCCCCGGCTCGCACATTTTTGCCTTCGCTCAGGAAGGGAGGCTCCAGAGCAAACTAATACACGCCGTAGCCAAATCACGCGCACACAACTTGAATGCCAGTCGCTCACAAAGCAGAATTTCTGCTCACAAGACTCCGCAGCTTAGAGGGACTGAGCCCTACTCGGGGGGCGGGGGGACTGGAGGATATTCAGAGAGGTGGCCGAATCAAGCCTGCCCCCACCTCCCGACTGCTGGTATTCCTTGGAGGTCTCCCATCCAAGTACCTGCCAGGGCCGGCCCTGCTTAGCTTCCGAGATCTGACGAGACCGGGCTGGCCTGGGCTGTCCGGGTGAGGGCAAAGGTCCCCGGCCTTTCTGAGCCTGCAGGGACCTGTGGGATTCTGACGTGGCGTGGAGGGCGCAGGGACAAAATGGCTGCCGCAGGAGGCAGAGCCGGCCATGAAACGGTCACCCTGCCTGAACTTCAGTCACCCTGCGGGGGCAGCTGCCGCCAAAGCAAAGGTTTTTTTTAAAAAAAATAAGAATCTGGTGCTGACCTGGATTGCCCAGGCTATCCATCATGATCTCATCAGATCTCGGAAGCTAAGCAGGGCCGACCCTGACAAGTACTTGGATGGGAGACCTCCGAGCAATACCAGGGCCGGGAGGCCAGAGGCAGGCTGTCTCAATCCACTTCTCCGAACGTCCTCCGGTAGGAGTCGCCAGAGGTCGCCGTGACTTCCAGGCACGAGCATGCACACAGTGCAAAAATACTCCCCCTACCCCCCCAAATCTGCACATATCTCCAACAATGCTCCCTCTAAGTCTTGTGAGCAAAAGTTCTACTCCGTGAGCTACCGGCATTAAAGTTGCCAGCGAGCGATTTGGCTGCGGCATAAATTAGTTTGCTCTGGAGCCATCCTTCCTGGGCTAAGACACAAACCTGTGAGCCAGAGGCTAAAGAACTGCGAGCTAGCTCACACTAACTCGGCTTAGAGGGAACGCTGATCTCCAACTGTCAATCAGAATCCTTGCTGGGCAAAAGCCCTACTCCCCCCCCCCCTTCCTATACACACTTGGTGGGCGCCAGAAAAGTTACCTGCAGGTGCCACAGCGCCCATGGGCTCCACGTTGGGGACCCCTGGCCTAGAGGGTAGCATGAGCACCCCCACCCCCGTTTGGAATTACACTCCTTCCAGGCAGCCCCGCCGTTTCTTTTCCTCCGAACAACCCAACAGAAAGGCAAGGAATAGGTAACCCAGAAGGTTTATTCTCGGTATACAGACACAAACAGGCTCATTCTTCGTCCTCCGGAGGCAGCACGATCTTGCTGGGGTCGTAGTAGTTGGGGTCGAGGAGGGGCAGCCCGTGTGCTTCCCGGTATTTTATCTGCCGTTCGGCTTCCCGCCGAGACCACCCCACTAGCCTGCAGGGGGAGAAGAGACAGAGACAAAGAAAACGGGAGTGAGCTGTTGGGAAACGTCAATGCTGCCACCGCCGCCTGGGAGATACAGGGGAGGACAAGGACACAGACTCGGGTGGGGCCTGGCTCCTGCCCTAGAGCAGTCAGAGAGGAGAGGCAACGTAGCAGGTTGCAGAAGGAGACTGGATTTATACCCGGCCCTTCACTACCCGAAGGAGCGGCTTACAATCTCCTTTCCCTTCCCCTCCCCACAACAGACACCCTGTGAGGTCGGTGGGGCTGAGAGAGCTCTGACAGAGACTGCCCTCGAGAGAACAGCTCTGAGAGAACGTGTGACTGACCCATGGCCACACCAGCAGCTGCATGGGGAAGAGTGGGGAATCGAACCCGGTTCTCCCAGACTAGAGTCCACGTTCCTAACCATTGCACCAAACTGAAAGGAAAGATGAGCGAGGAGACCGGCCAGGGCCCAACCTAGCCATTTTTATCATTATTTTCTGAGCAGCTGCTAGAAATCTAGGCCAGAACACCAAATGGAAAACCCAAATGTTACCCCAAGGAAAACAACATTTCAGACGGTGCTATTTGTCAGCCACTGGCTCTAGGTCGATGCGTGAGCTCAAACTAGATTTTTCTTCTTCTTCTTGGGGAGGGGTTTGTGTCTGCAGAATCCAGATGTCCTTGAGAAAGGAAAGGGGCCGTGGCAAAGCAACAGGTGATGCAGTTGCATTTATTCATGTATATCCCGTTTTTCTCCCCAGTTGGGACCCGGGGAGGCTTTAGAACGTCCCCATTTCCTCACAACAACCCTGCGAGGTAGGTCAGGCTGAGAGTTTTTGATGGGCTCAAGGTCAACCAATGAACTTCCATGGCCGAAGTGGGGATTTGCACCCAGGTCGGCCATGGTCCTAGTCTGCTGTTCTATCCACGACCCCCTCTGGCTCATGTACATGAGGGGGAACAGACTCACCAAAGGGGAGACAAGAGTTTGCTTCCTTCCTGCCCCAACCAGGATGGGGCAGCGGTCCGACTAGGACCGGAGAGACCCGGATTCGAATCCCCGCTCTGCCGTGGAAGCTCGCTGGGTGACCTGGGGCCAGCCACTTGCTCCCTTCGCGGCCTAACCTACCTCGCAAGATTGTTGTGGGATAAAATGGAGGAGAGGAGAACAACGTTGGGAGCCATTCTGGGTCTCTACTGGGGAGCTGGGGTTCAAGCCTCTAAACCTGCTGCGCCAAAACACGGAATCCGAATTCCACGACAGGCACTCAGCTTCGCGCAGAATTCAGGAGACCAGTCCCAGGGCGGGCCCTCTTCCTATCCTGAAACTGGCGTGGGCCTCACAGGAGTGTTACTGGAGAGAAAGCCTTGCGGGGGCTAGACCCCTACTGTGCGGAAGCCCCGCCGCCTGCCCACGCTGCGCTTCCCAGCACGGCGCCCTCTAGCTGCACGCGGTGGCCGCGCCTGCGGAGCGCACTCCCAGCTGCTCGCCTGCCACTGGCTTGACGCACCCTCCTCGGAGGGAGTCGGAGCGCAAACCCAATCAGAGCTGTGGCGTTAATTACAGAGTGCCGAGATGAAGTGCCGAGCTGCTTGCCTTAATTAGTGCTTCGTTAAGGAGTCACCAGCCCACCGCCGGCAGCAACGAGACGCACCGACACCCCCACCCCCCTGCTTTCACCCAGCTTCGTTCCGCTTCCACTTGGGGGAGCCCTCTCGTCAGGGCCTCCCGTAACAAAGGGGGCGGTCCTGGGTCCGGTCTCTACAAAAGGGACGGGGTCCGATCCGGCCGATCGGACCCCGTGTCCCTTTTTGTAGCGACTGGAGACACCAGCTGGCCCCCTTGCTCAGGCGGCAGCCCCGGTCTGAGGTGTCACTAGATGCAAGATGCAGGACCAGCCGACTTGAGCCACGGCTTTAAATATATACACATTTCTTAAAATGATAAAGAACCGGCCAGCCAGATGCTTTCAGTGGTTCAGACGGCAGCCACGGGGCCTGGCCTAGATTGCACCCCCCGCCCCCCACTGTTCTTTCCATCTCTCCTTCAAACAGGCGGCATAACAGTCAGGAATATGGTGGGCTCTCCTCCTTTGGAGGTTTTCAAACAGAGGCCAGATGGCCATCTGACGGCAATGCTGGTTCTGTGAACTGAGGCAGATCACGAGAGGGGAGGGCAGGAAGGGTTGCCTCAGGGCTTCGTTCTCGTGGCCCTTTCTTACACGCCCAGGGGAAACGCTGGTCACAACTTTGGGGTCAAGAAGCAAATTTTCTCCAGGCCAGTTTGGCCGGGGATCCTGGAGGGTTTTTTGTTTGCCATCTTCTGGGCATAGAACAGGGGTCACTGGGGGTGTGGAGGGGAAGGTAATTGTGAATTTCCTGCATTGTGCAGGGGGTTGGACTAGATGACCCTGGAGATCCCTTACAACTCTATGATTCTATGTGTCACAGTAGAGCCAGGGAGGCTGAGAGGGGGAGTCACAATACAAGTTCGAGGGTCAGCCGGGAGAGCAGTCAGCAGCGCGTTAAACAAGTCCCAAAACACCAGACACAATCGTAGTCAAACGTTACCAGAGGTCAGAGTCCAGAGAGCAAAGCCGAGAGCATCGTCAGGTTCAAAGCAGGGAGTCAGGAGCCAGAGCAGAAGTCCAAAACACAAGCCGAGTCCAAAAAGCCACATAGTCAAACAGGAATCAAGGTGCAGAGCTTCTGGTTCTACGAACGAGGTTGCCAGCACAAATTGCTCATGGCCAGAGGCCCTACTAAATAGTGCTCTGGCCCATTAACTCATTAGCACCTTTGTGCGAGGTCCTGGCTGCTGTTAAAACTCAGGGCTCAAGGATCTCCGCCCTCTTGAACGTGCTTCTTTTCGACGTCTCTGATCCCTAAGCCTCCTTACAGGTGGGGGAGATGCAGGTGGTGAGCTGCTTATGGCCTGCTCAATCCCAGGTGCAAACCGTCCTGTAGTTGACTCAGATTGCTGTGTATCCTCCTCAGTACGTACAGTAGGTGCAGATCCTGATGCTTCTTCAGCTCTTAAAGGCACTGAATCCTCCCCTCTTAGGCTGTCAGGAGCTGGCTCTGGGGCTGAGTCAAGGGCAGGCATGACACTATGAAAGTTTCGACAGAGGGAAGGGAAAAGGGGTCTCCTTAGACTCTCCCTGCTGTCGTAGAGCCCAGGAAGGAGAAGGCCGCAGCCCCGCCCCCTTCTGCTGGCATGAGTCAGCCCTCGCCTGAGCCAGTGTTCACCAGGCTTTGAACTGGGGGCCCCCTTCGACGAATTCACTCAGCCGGGCAAGAAAACCCGTGCGAGATCCCGGTATACTGCTGCCCGAGTGCTCCTGCAGGTGTGTCATTCCACACCGAGCCCCTTCTCCAGCCCGGCTGTTAGAAGAGGCCTGGAGAACGGCTCTCTCTTAAACCCGGCCGGCTGGCCTAGGGAAAAGGCGGGAAGGGGAGGAAAAGAGATCCACGCTGGCCGGAAGCTTCCATGGGCTACCTGCCTCTCCTGAGGCGACTGTCGCTCAATCCATCACCCTTTATTGCTCTAGCCAAAGACCGCTGTGAAACACGTCCAAGCTGTTGGTTAAAAAAAATATCAAGAGCGCCACATGCGAACAAATTAAACCCATTAATAAAACACAGAAGTCAAGGGGGTGAGTCACATTAGTCGGAGGTATTGCAGCGTCCCCGGTTAGCGCAGCAGCTCTGGCAGCCGCGATGCTCAGCCTGCGCTCTAGGGAGGAAAGCGGCCCCCGGCTTTGCCTCCGGCTCTCCCCTCTCCCTGGAACTCCGCGTCCCCCTCCAGCTGTCCTGCGCCCGCCCCTGAGGAAGCTGGGCGCGTCGGGGGTCCACGCCGTAGTTTGAAAACCACTGATCTGAGGTCTTGTTTTGTGACAGCCCAGCCTTTGCAGGTTGGGCTTTGGGGGAAAAAGGACATCTTAGACATGGCCGTCTGAAAAGAACCAGCTCACGAGCCAATTTGGTGTGGGGTTTTCCAGAACGGCCTGGTGTGCCTTGCGCCCCAGCTGCTACTACTGTTTTCGCCGTTGGGGAGAAAAGCAGAGTATGAATGAAGTTCATAAATGCATGTCCACACCACACGGGGGGAGCTGGGTTTTTGAAGTAGCCCCCCTGTTAGTGAGCGGCCGCTTGCATGCAGTGTCGTGGACCTGTGAGCTGAGGTGAAGATCCTAATGAGAACATAAGAGAAGCCATGTTGGATCGGGCCAGTGGCCCATCCAGGCCAACGGTCTCGGTCGCACAGTGCTCAAAGCCCAGAGCTCGGAAGCTAAGCAGGGATGGCCCTGCTTTAGTATTTGGACGGGAGACCACCAAGGAATAGCAGGGTCGCAACCAGTGTTCCCTCTAAGCTGAGTTAAGTGTGAGCTAGCTCACAGTTTTTTTAGGCTCTGGCTCACACATTTTTGTCTTCGCTCAGGAAGGGGTGGCTCCAGAGCACACTAATGTCTGCAGTAGCCAAACTGCTCGCTCACCACTTTAATGCCAGTAGCTCACGAAGTAGAATTTTTGCTCACCGGACTCCACAGCTTAGAGGGAGCATTGGTCGCAACATCATAAATCACCTCTGAACGCCTCTTCCTCTAAACATGAGGGGTTACATAAGAACATAAGGGAAGCCACGCTGGATCAGGCCAATGGCCCATCCAGTCCAACGCTCTGTGTCACACGGTGGCTGAAAACCAGGTGCCATCAGGAGGGCCAGAACTCCAGAAGCCCTCCCACTGTTGCTCCCCAAGCACCAAGAATACAGAACATCACTTGCCCCACACAGAGTATTCCATCTCTACCTTGTGGCTAATAGCCACTGATGGACCTCTGCTCCAGATGTTTATCCAGTCTCCTCTTGAAGCTGTCAATGCTTGTAGCTGCCACCACCTCCTGAGGCAGTGAATTCCAAGTGTTAATCACTCTTTGGGTGAAGAAGTACTTCCTTTTATCCGTTCTAACCGGACTGCTCATTAATTTCATGGAGTGCCCACGAGTTCTTGTATTGTGAGAAAGGGAGAAAAGGACTTCCTTCTCTACCCCACGCATACTTTTGTAAACCTCTATCATATCACCCCTCGATCCTGCCTGACAAAAAGCTAAACTTGGCAACCAGAGAGTCTGCACGCTGCAATGGAATAATGAGGCCCACTTCATCCTACTACTGGCATTTAGTTTTGAGAAGAGGAGCTATTGGAAGGAATCCCGGGAGGAGCAGAAAGCTCACGAAAGGCTGTGAATGTGCCTGTAAGATGGAAGGCGGCAGGTTAGCCTGGTTGGGCGAACGGGACTTTGCATATCTCACGTCAAGCGCTGTCACTTGGCCCAAACGAAACAGCATCCCATCTCTGACTTCCAGAAGCCTCTTAAGTAGGCGTACTTAGCACAAAATGACAGCAAAGAGGTAGCAATCGTGAGCTTTTGTCCTGCCACTCTGAGGACTAGAGACTTGTTCCTTCCTCTTCCAAAGATTCCAAATAGCAGGAATTGCCATTTGACTACGCATTTGATTTTTTTCACACGTGTAAGCGAAGTTCTGCACAGGTTCACCCTCTGCTCTTTCCTCGCCCCACCCCAAGTCTTGTGCTTATCACGGCCCTGCAGGGACAGCGCGGCAGATCTGTGACTCCCAGCAGAAAACACTGTGGGGAGAAATCCTTTTGCCATGCTCTGAGAGAGAGATTCAGAGACAGGAATCACTGCCCGGTCAGTGCTTCAAAGAAGGATGCAGGATCAAGCCTATCAGTTATCCATCATTTTATCGCTGTTTTCCTCTTACATCTCCTTCCAGTAAGGGGTCATCCTTAGTGGATAATCCCCCCCCCCAACAACAGAACAACCTGACCAGCCACCCGAGCAGGTCAGAAAGTTCTCCTCGCATCATTTCCTCCTGTGTGGCTGCACTCACAACCAAGAAACCAAGATAGACACCGGCCCTGAGGGGAAGTTTAATTTTTCAGGACCTTATCCCCCACCCGCTGGCCTGGATCCGATCTGCCTCACCAGCTCATTAAGTGGAATATAAACGGGCGGGCAGCAGGCTTTCATCTAAAACGCTCTGGTTGACAAATGGGATTGCGGCAATTCCACTTTTTTTGGGGGGGAGGACCAGGCTTAGAAGAGGAGCCAAAGAGGTGACCCCCCCACAGCCACATGGGAGACACACTGGCAGTAAGAGGAGAAAAGAAGGGGGGGGGAATTGATTGCAAATAACCCTAGCCGTCTTGATCCAGTTAAAAGACACTTTCAAATCAAGGAGATCAACTTAAAGATAATAATCTTCTTAGTCCAGTGCGCCTTCAACCCCCCCCCCCGGCAGACACGCGATCCCCGTATGGTCAAGAGATCCTAAGTTATCCACTTTAAAATGTACTAAGTACAAATGCCCTTAAGTCAGGGAAATAGGTGGTGGTGGTGGAGTCCAAAATATGCAGAAGGAAAAGAGGATAAGCCCACTGGTCCAATATCACCTAGGGCAGGGGTGTCAAACATAAGGCCCGGGGGCCGGAACTGGCCCTTCCAGGGCTCTTATGTGGCCCGCGAGCAACTAGTGCAAGGGAGGGAACAGGAGACTGATCAGGGAGGAGTGGGCAAAGCCACTCCGATTGTGGCCCCAGCATAGTGGAACAACCTCATCTGCAGCAGTCAAGCAGCGTGGGAGCATCTGCCCAGTGCTGCACCACTGGCTCTCCAAGTCCACTCCTATGGGTTTTCCTTTGCACCCTCCTCCCAGCCCATGGGGCCTTGCAGTGAGGATACACCAACTCAGAGCTTACAAGCTGCTGTCCTTTATACAGTTTATATATCTGGTACTTGGCATTATGTTTTATGGCACACATGGCCCGGCCCGACAAAGTGGCATTTATGTCAGATCCGGCCCTCCAAAGAAATGAGTTCGACACCTCTGATCTCGGGTCTGACTAAGGGTCTCCATATCCCAAAAGAAGAACAAAATCCACGCAGTAGCTTTGATTAGGACCCACCCAATCTAACTCAAAACATGCAATCTTTCAAGCTCATCTGTATGAGTGAAATCTGGCCCCATCTGCAGATATCTAAATCCATGGATTGGGCTACCACTGATGCCAAACAGATTTTTCTGCAAACTTGGGGGATCTCCCAGATTTGCAGAAAAATGTGAAATGTTAAAAAAACAAACACACACATTGGGAATTTTAAATTCCTCCCGATTTTTTTTTTTTTAAAGTGGTGTCTTCGCGAGTTTCTTGTGGGTCCACACTTGTCAGAACTATTCCTCAGACTGGATGTGAAAAAATTTAAGACAGAGGAGGGGAGGGGAGATTTTTCACAGCATGTTATTACCTGGGACCTGAAAAAAGACATCTGTTTCCCCCACTCTCTGTTTAAAATTTGCAACATCAGTCCTAAAGAAGAGCTCTGGCGAGCTCAAGCGCTCACACAATGGCTTGTGTCCCATTGGATAGATCCTAGTAAAAAAGTAATAACACGGATTTTGGTTTGGGATTTTGCACGGACCAGTATGGCCAATTACTGCTTCCCCCCCCCTCCGCATCCCGACCCTGGCTACAGAGTCTCAGTTTACTTCCCACAATTAGAAAAGAGCCTTTACACATTTATCCCCTATTTTGACATATTTATTGCTTTGCTGTCCTTTCCCCCCTTAATTAAATCAAAACAACCATTGACCTTATAACCTTAGCTTGTTATTTAGTTTTGTCTTCGCATATCTTAAAACATCTTCATTGTGTTACATGTTAATTTGCTGTTCAGCCTCTTTGCTTGAACTCTAGTGTGCGTGTGCCGCACGGGAGCTCAAACCTTGAATGAACCTTTGTTGGTCTTAAAGGTGCCCCTCTGGACTCTAAATTTGTTCTACTGTTTCAGACCCACACGGCTGACCCGCCTGGTACAGATCAAGAAGGAGGCCTCGGTCAGGTCAGCTCACTCTCTGCCTCAGTTGCCCCGTTTATAAAACAAGAAAAGCTACGACCTACCCTCTCTGGGATGAAGAGAGAAGAAGAGATTGGATTTATGGTGTTACATGTTAATTTGCTATTCAGCCTCTGTGCTTGAACTCTACCGTTCCAGTGGATGTGAAAAAGTGTGTGTGCCCGTAGGGAAGCTCAAACCTTGAATGAACCTTTGTTGGTCTTAAAGGTGCCCCTCTGGACTCTAAATTTGTTCTACTGTTTCAGACCCACACGGCTGACCCGCCTGGTACAGATCAACAAGGAGGCCTCGGTCAGGTCAGCTCACTCTCTGCCTCAGTTGCCCTGTTTATAAAACAAGGAAAGCGATGACCTACCCTCTCTGGGATGAAGAGAGAAGAAGAGATTGGATTTATGCCCCGCCCTTCACTACCCAAAGGAGTCTCGGAGCGGCTCAAAAACTCCTTTCCCTTCCCCTCCCCACAACAGACACCCTGTGAGGTAAAAGAAGAAGAAGAAGAGATTGGATTTATACCCCGCCCTTCACTACCCAGAGGAGTCTCAGAGCGGCTTACAAACTCCTTTCTACGGCTTGCCCAAGGTCATCCAGCCAGGTGCAAGTGGAGGAGTGGGGGAATCAAACCCGGTTCTCCCAGATCAGAGTCCGCGCACTTAACCACTACACCAAACTGGCTAGAGAGACAAAGGTTCATTTATTTAATTCATTTTCACCCTGCCTTTCTCCCCAATGATGACCCAAAGCGGCTTACAGTGTCCTTCTCTCTTCCATTAATCCATTTTATCCACCCCGTGAGCTAGGTTCAGCTGAGAGTGTGTGACTGGCCCTGGGTCACCCAGTGACCTTCCGTGGTGCCAGTGGGGATTCAGACCTGGGTCTCCCAGATACAAGTCCCCCACTCTTAACCACTACACCACACTGGCTCTCTACAAAGAAAAAAAACTGTGCCGGGCAACTTTCACCTGGATTGCCAGGGTATTAAATAAGCCAAGGCATTAAAGCAGAGGGTATCATTGTCCTGATGCGCGCCCCCCCACTGCTTGTTCCAGTACCCATTCATCCTGTCCCTCTCCTACCTAAACACTGCCGGTCCAGTTCCCCAAGGCCCACCCCCCATAACTCCAGCAATCAGCGCCTTTTGCTGCGAAGGCAGAGTTCATTAGCGGCTCCCCAAAGACCTTCTTAATGAGACCCCCATCAATTAGGGAAGAGTTATGTCTAGCGATCAGGCGCCTCTCCAGGACTCTAAACAAGAGACAGCCAGCTTCGCACCACTGACGCTCCCGGGCCTGCAGGAAGAGAGATGGACCCCCCCCCCTTTTCCCCAAAGGACCACTCCTGCATGGGGGGGGGAGAGAAGGGTGGCGGTGGCAAGCTGTGTGACTGGTCTCGTTTCTCTGTTCCAGCACGTTCAAGGAACAAATAATGAATGCTTCCCAAATAGAACAAGGACAGAAAAGAATTGCAGAGTTTTGTATGCTGGTCCTACAAGCTTAGTGTTGGATGTTACAAGTTAGAACACTTCTATTTAGTATTTACTGGGTTAATCCTGTGTACTGAACCACATGTTTGTTTGTATCCTATCTGCTTAGAGAGCTAGAAAGCCCGCCAGATTGACATGTAGTTTGTTGTCCTGATTGGAAGATAGAGTACCTAGAATTAGCATTTTATGACTCTTTGTCCTGAGCGAGAAGAAGCTCTAGTCTCCATTAGCTTGAGGATGACTTAAGATGTCCCCATTAGCCTGAGGATGACTTAAGATGTCTCCATTAGACCTCTGCCATGTAAGCTAGTCTCCATTAGTCCGTCTAGATTTGAGGATGTAGAAATAAAGCTCTTTGTTATTTTTCATCCTGTTTACCCTACCCTTGTTAGGTTGATAGTAAACTTTTTATATTTTAAACTACCATGGACTCAGACTCTTTTATACTCTGCTAACTCTGCTGAATTAACTTTATAAGAAATTAAATACAAAACCCCAATACTTAGGGAGGCACCCTAACAGTGATCCTCCAGTTCACAGCCACCAAAGCGGGTGTTCCAGTTTGGTGAGAGAGTCAGTTTCGTGTCGTGGTTAAGTGCATGGACTCTAATCTGGGAGAGCCGGGTTTGATTCCCCACTCCTCCACTTGCATCTGGCTGGATGACCCTGGGAAAGCCATAGTTCTGATAAGAGCTGTTCTTGAAAAAAGAGCAGTTTCTGTCAGAGCTCTCTCAGCCCCACCTACCTCACAGGGTGTCTGTTGTGGGGAGGGGGAGGGAAAGGAGTTTGTAAGCCGCTCTGAGACACCTTTGGGTAGTGAAGGGAGGGGTATAAATCCAATCTCTTCTTGGGCAAGCCATAGTTCTTTCCGAGCTGTCCTAGAAAGGGCAGTTCTCTCAGAGCTCTCTCAGCCCCACCTACCTCACAGGGTGTCTGTTGTGGGGAGGGGAAGGGAAAGGAGTTTGTCAGCCGCTCTGAGACTTCGAGTGAAGGGCGGGGTATAAATCCAATCTCTTCCTCTTCTTCTTCCCCAAGTGACTAGGCCAGGAGGCTCTCTCTCAGCCACCTACGTTTTTTTAAAGCATCAAGTCGTGGCTCAGTGGTAGAGCCTCTGCTTGTCACGCAGAAGGCCCCAGGTCCAATCCCTGGCACCTCCAGTTAAAAGGACCAGGCAGTGGGCAATGGGAAAGGCCTCCGGTTCAATCCCCAGAACCTCCAGTTACAAGGAACAGGTAGCAGGTGATGTGAAAGACTTTCACCTGAGACCCTGGAGAGCTGCTGCCAGTCTGAGCAGGCAATACTGACCTTGATGGACCAACGGTCTAATTTGGTGAGAGGCAGTTCCACGAGTGTATGAAGTAGGCACAAGAAAGGATCTGGGCATTTTACAGCATCAAGCAGAAAAAGACGGTCCCTTGTCCCTGTTGGAATACTAAGTCATTGAGGTGGCGGTGGGCTCTCCTTCTTTGGAGGTTTTCAAACAGAGGCTAGATGGCCGTCTGACAGCCATGCTGATTCTGTGAACTCGGGCAGATCATGAGAAGGGAGGGCAGGAAGGGCTGCCTCAGGGCTTAGTTCTCGTGGTGCTTCCTTACACGCCCAGGGAAATGCCGATTGCCACTTTGGGGGTCAGGAAGCAATTGTTCTCCAGGCCAGTTTGGCCCCCAGGGATCCTGGAGTTTCTTTTGTCATCTTCTGGGTATGGAACAGGGGTCCCTGGGTGTGTGTGTGGGGGGAAGTATTTGTGAGTTTCCTGCATTGTGCGGTGGGTAGGACCAGATGACCTTGGAGATCCCCTCCAACTCCATGATTCTATGAATTTAGGGTAGCATCCTGTACATTATATTTCCAAGAATCCCAGTATGTATATAGATATATATAAAAATCAAGTTCCTAGTCCTTGTCAGCTAAGCTGCCATGAGGAGGGAGAGACAGTCTAATTGTTATGCATTCCTTTCCATGCACTTAATTGCTTCCCAGCTGCAATGCTTATCTGTAAAGAGGTACTGGAGGAGTGTGGTGTCTACCTTCTGCGGGATCATTCTGGTTCCCAGCTTTTGCTACCGTTAGAAACTTTCCTGGCTCCCGCGTGCGGGAGCCCATCTAATTGGGTATTGCTAGGGGAGGCGCATACGAATGCCCTATATCCTATTATGCACATAGGTAGCCCGCCATTCCTAACAGTGTTCATGTTATTGCATCTATGGCTTTTCAATAAAAGTAAAACCTTCTTGGAAGCGTGTACTTCGTTGTTCAATAAAAGCAAAGGGAGAATGCTTTAAAAACTATCTAGGGCTGGCAGTTGTCTGGGGTAGGCTCTCCAATGGAGATTAGCTCTCTGTGCATCCAAGGGGACCAAAGCTTCCTCTGCATCTCCGTCCGCTGCTTGTTTATCTCCCAAAAGTTGGACTCAGCGGCAGAGCATCTGCTTGGCATGGAGGTCGCAGGTTCTGCCCCCGGGGATCTCCAGTCAAAAGGACCAGGTAGTCAGTGACGTGAAAAGACCTCAGCCTGAGACCCTGGAGAGCCGCTGCCAGTCAGAGTAGACAATCCTGACCTTGCTGGACCAAGGGTCTGATTCCGTATAAGGCAGCTACGTGTGCGAGTTCCATTCATGGGAAGGGCCACGGCTCAGTGGTAGAGCCTCTGCTTGGCATGCAGAAGGCCGCGAGTCCAATCCCCACCATCTCCAGTTCAAAGGACCAGGCAGTAGGTGAGGGGGAAAGACCTCTGCCCGAGACCCTGGAGAGCTGCTGCCAGTCAGAGTAGACAATACCAACCTTGCTGGGTCAAGGTTCAGATTCAGCATAAGGCGGCTTCGTTTGCCCATGCAGGCTTATCGGCCTTTCTGTTCTATTGTTGCCTTATGCACCAATTAAGACAGAACTCCCAGCACGAGCACGGGTGCCAACCGGCTCCGTCAGCAACCAACGGAGAGGCTGTGCCTGAAAAAGCCAGATTCGCCACGGCGTGTGCCCTTTGCTCGGTTCCCTGGCTTGCAGAATCCAGCTGCAGATTCCTAGGTTCTGATTTGTGGCAATCTAGGCTGGGCCAACGTGTTTGCCCATCAAAAGAAGAAGAGGAGGAGATTGGATTTATACCCCGCCCTTCACTCGGAGTCTCAGAGCGGCTTACAAACTCCTTTCCCTCCCCCTCCCCACAACAGACACCCTGTGAGGCAGGTGGGGCTGAGAGAGCTCTGACAGAAACTGCTCTTTCTCAAGGACAGCTCTGAGAGAACTATGGCTTGCCCAAGGTCATCCAGCAGCTGCAAGTGGAGGAGTGGGGGAATCAACCCGGTTCTCCTAGACTATAGTCCGTGCTCTCAACCACTACACCAGAAATCCTACACTGTAGAAACAGCTGGTGGGAGTAGGGTGCTTAACTCCCCCCCCCCCATGTTTCCCCTACAACCGGCACATGCATCGCTCTCTCTCTCTCTCAGCCGGGGAAAAGCAAAGGTAAAAAAACCACACACACACAAAACCAAACAGACACTCAGAGGAAACAACAGCAGGGCCTCCCACTGCTTCTTCCCTACAGATGCCACTAATTCACACCACTACATCGTGTGCCGGTGACAAAGACGGGAGTGGGAAAGCCGGGCCACTGCCAAGGAACGCCCAGTCCCGCCTCTACGGGCTCTGTTTATTGGGCGGCCATTTGGGGTGGGCGACAACCCCCGGAGATTGTAGTCATTGCACATGACGGAGAGGAGACGGACAGGGACGTGGAATTAGGGTCTGCCGAAATACCCGCAGGCTAGCTGCCGGAGGAAGCCCTGACCTGCACGGCCCAGGTTAGCCCGATCTCGTCAGATCCCGGAAGCTAAGCAGGGTCGGCCCTGGCTAGTGTTTGGATGGGAGACCGCCAAGGAAGTCCAGGGTCGCTATGCGGAGGCAGGCAATGGCAAAACCACCTCTGAACGTCTCGTGCCTTGAAAAGCCCACCAGGGGCCGCCAGAAGTCAGCTGTGACTTGATGGCAAAAGAAGAACAACACAGCTGATGTAGAGAGAGGAAGAAAGCAGCACGGAGGAAGAAAGCAACACGGATGCTGCACGGAGCAGAGACTGGGAAGTGAGTTCAGGGACTGGGAAAGGGAACGGAGAAGAAGAGGAGGAGGAGAACGAGGATGACGACATTGGATTTATACCCCGCCCTTCAGTACCCGAAGGAGTCTTAGAGTGGCTTGCAATCTCCCTCCCCTTTCCCTCCCCACAGCAATGATGTAGGTGGGGCTGAGAGAGCTCTTTTGAGGGCTGCCCGTGAGAGAACAGCTCTGAGAGAGCTTGTGACTGACTCAAGGTCACACCAGCAGCTGCATGTGGAGGCGTGGGGAATCAAACCCGGTTCTCCCAGATTAGAGTCTGCGTTCCTAACCGTGACACCAAACTGGGAAGAAATGAACCTGGTGTGGTTCAAGAAAGGCTCCTTAAGAAAAGGGGCATGGAGTCCTAAGGAAAGAAGGAAACCTGACGCAGGGTGAGGAAAGGGACAGGTTGAAGAATAGGAGGCAAGGTGGTAGGAGAGAGTAGGAAAAGGGAGAGTGTAGGTGAGCATGGGCAGAGGGCAGGTCATGAAAAATGAGAAAAGGGGAAAAGAAGGGGGCAGCAAGGACAAGGACACACAAAACTGCCATGCTGAGTCAGACCTTTGCTCTATTACGGTTGGTATTGCCTGCTCTGGCTGGCAGCAGCTCTCTGGGGACTCGGGCAGAGGTCTTTCCCATCAGCCACTACTTGATCCTTCTCCCTGGAGATGGCGGTGTTTGAACACTGGGCCTTTGGCGTGCAAAGCAGATGCTCTAGCACTGAGCCGTGCCTCCTCCCGAGAAAATACATTGTGCAGGATCAGTACCGCAGCTCTGCCGCTGTGTGCCTGGACTCATGGGAGAGTTGTATGCATCTGAATTCTGCATCAAGGCAGCCCAAACCCTGTGGTGAGGAAATATCATAGAATCATAGAGATGGAAGGGACCTCCAAGGTCATCTAGTCCAACCCCCTGCACCTTGCAGGGAATTAGCAAATACCTCCCGGTTCCATGCCTGGAAGATGACAAAAAACCTCCAGGATCCCCAAGCCAAACTGGCCTGGAGAAAAATTGCTTCCTGACCCCAAAGTGGCGATCGGCATTTCCACGGACGTGTAAGAAAGGGCCACAAGAACGAAGCACTGAGGGCAACCTTTCCTTGACCTCCCTCTCGTGATCTGCCGAAGTTCACAGAATCAGCATTGCTGTCATTGCCGTTCAGTTCCGAAACCTGTGATCATGGATCCTACACAAGGCGTTCTGCTGCTGGAATCCACAGAAGGGCAGGGGTCTAAAGAGCATTGCAGGGCACTGAAGTCCCACCCCTCTGCCTCTCAGAAAGCCTGCTGGCTCCCACTTGAACATAAGAACATAAGAGATGCCAATGTTGGATCAGGTCAAAGGCCCATCCAGTCCAACACTCTGTATCACACAGTGGCCAGAAATACCAGGTGCCATCAGGAGGTCCAGCAGTGGGGCCAGGACATTAGAAGCCCTCCCACTGTTGCCCCCCCCCAAGCACCAAGATGACAGAGCATCCCTTGCCCCAGAGCCCCTATCTATACCTTGTGGCTAATAGCTACTGATGGACCTCTGCTCCATATGCTTATCTAATTCCCTTTTGAAGCCGTCCATGCTTGTAGCCGCCACCACTTCCTGTGGCAGTGAATTCCATGTGTTAATCACTCTTTGGATGAAGAAGTACTTCCTTTTATCCGTTCTAACCCAACCGCTCAGCAATTTCATGGAGTGCCCACGAGTTCTTGTATTGTGAGAAAGGGAGAAAAGTACCTCTTTCTCTACCTGCTCTTTCCCATGCATAATCTTATAAACCTCAATCATGTCACCCCTCAGTCGTCGTTTCTCCAAGCTAAAGAGCCCTAAGCGCCTTAACCTTTCCTCGTAGGGACTAGATGACACTTGGATGTCTTCCTCCAGGCACACACACCTTCAAGCCCATGCTCCCTCTAAGCTGCGGAGTCTTGTGAGCAAAAATTCTAATTTGTGAGCTACTGGCATTAAAGTGGTGAGCAGGCAGGTGATTTGGCTGCTGCATAGATTAGTATGCTCTGGAGCCGTCCTTCCTAAGCGAAGACAAAAATATGTGAGCTGGAGGCTATTTTCACTATCTTAAGGTCTAGAAACTTGGATTATTTTTTTTTAAAAAAAGGGAAAGTCAAGAGATTCTCAAGTGCAGAATTCTGCACCCAGAGCCAACATTCCTGCACTTGTGAAGCACGACTGGGTTACATCCCGATCCACGGACGGCTGGAAGCCCCTCGTGATCACTCGCTGCTCTCATTCCCACCGCCTGACAAACACATCCTGCCTCTCGACTCACCGGGGCCCACTCACAAGAAGACCCCGTCCCTATGTCACGTACAGGAGGAAGAGCTGAAGGAGTGAGAATGGGGACAGAAATCCTAGCCTTTGCTCGAGGAGAGAATCAAGGTCGGCGAGAGAGAGGATCGAGGCCGGGAGGGGCTAGGACTCCTGGGTTCTTTTCCCAAAAAAAAGGAGGGGGGGGGGAATGATGCGCTCATTAGCGACGCACCTCCACAAGGTCTATCGTAGGCTCTGAACGGATGGGAACAGGCGCTGCGCAAGCTGCTTCTGATCAGAAGGCTCTGTGTGCGTCAGCAGAGGAGAAACCGGGCTGTAACCTGCCCCCTCCCCGCCAGCCAAAACAGCACGGTTCTCAGCTCCGGGCCTCGGTCTATCTATATCCCATCGGCTATATATACACGCCGTGTACACCTAGCAGCAGCTGGCGCACCCCAAAAATAACTCTCAGAGGCTCCAAACGGCAGTGAATTTCCGCAACTGGCGCTCCTCCCCCCAAACTGGTCTACCTTGTCTGAAAACAAGTCATTTCAGAAGCTCGAGGGGACAGGGCTGGGTTTGGGGCTCGTGATGGGGAGGGGGCCGTAACACAGGAGGGGGGGGGCAGAGGAGAAGGCTGGTGGCAAATTCTGGACCCCCAAACTCTGCCCAGTCCCAGTTTCCGCACAGTCAGGTATTCCGACCTAACTGCCGGGTGGTCTCTCCGCACGGGTTTTTCTGCCCCCCACCCCTGCAAGCGAGGCTGCCTGCACCCCTTTGCATTTCCCACAAATAAGGAAGCATCCCTTAGTCATCCTTGTTTGGAACCCAGAGTGAGCAAGACAGAAAGAGAGCGAGAGAACACATTTTTATAGCCCTCGGGTCGCGGAGGAAAACGTGTGAAGTACAGGACAGTGCTGAATAGAGTGTCGGGGTGGGAGAAGCTCTGTTCGTCTGCCCGTCTCTCTCTCTCTCTCTCACTCTCTCTCTCTCTCACACACACACACAAACACACTGCCGTCCATTCTCTTTGCGCCTTTTGCCTTCTTTCCTTGCAAATTTTTTTAAAAATCTGGCTGAAAAATGGAACCACGAACCAGAGTTCTCATGCAAGAAGCACGTGGCATACAGCCGCCGAGCCACAGCTGACTAGCGGTGACCCCCGTAGGGCTTTCAAGGCAAGAGATGTCCAGAGGTGGCTTGCCATGGCCTGGCTCTGTGTCACAGCCAATGCTCCCTCTAAGCTGTGGAGTCTTGTGCGCAAAAATTTTACCTGGTGAGCTAAGCTGTGAGCGAGCAATTTGGCTACCGCATAAATCAGTTTGCTCTGGAGCCACCCCTTCCTGAGCTAAGACAAAAATGTGTGAGCCAGAGGCTAAAAAACTGTGAGCTGGCTCACGCTAACTCAGCTTAGAGGGAACACTGGAACCTTGGTGTCTTCCTTGGAAGTCTCCCATCCGAAAACTAGCCAGGGCCGATCCTGCTTAGCTTCTGAGATCTGACAAGATTGGGCTAGCTTGGGCTGTACGGGTCAGGGCTGCAAAACAGATGCCCATTTTAAAATTCTTGAGGAGCTGGATCTCCTAAACGTAGGCTTTTCTCAAATTTCATTTAGTGGGGTAGATGCCTTCGTAACACTCCTGATCCCCGTGGGCACAGCGAAGAGCCCAGGGGAAAACTATGTTTTCTCCTCCCGAGGCTGTCTCTTTTCTGAGGCTAATAACCTGCCCCGGCCTCCTTATCCACAGTTCAGTGTGATGTTAGCATCCGTGTTAAGCCGAGTTTAACGCCAAGCTTTCCCTGTACATAGGGCTGCGGTGGCTCAGTGGTTAAGATGCTGAACTGCAGACCGGAAGGTCGGTAGTTCAGCAGTTCGAGACCTGAGTGAGCAGAGTGAGCTCCCGTCTCCGGCCCCAGCTCCTGCCAACCTAGCAGTTCGAAAGCGAGAGAGATTGCAGGTCGATAAATAGGTACCGCTTCGGTGGGAAGGTAACGGTGTTCCGTGCGCCTCGGCGTCTAGTCATGCCGTCCACATGACCACGGAAACGTCTTCGGACAGCGCTGGCTCTTCGGCTTGGAAACGGAGATGAGCACCGCCCCCTAGAGTCAGATTCGACTGGCTTTCGAGCAAGGGCAACCTTTAGCTTTACCTTCCTTGTACATAAGGAAAGAACCAATGCGATACCCGACTGTGATTAAAACACGTGGACATAATTGATACTGGGGAGGGAGGGGGGCATACAATCCTGAGCCCTTAAGAACTTGGGACTGTTACATCTGCACCAGCATTACGCGCTCGTTTAAGGTACATTCCAGTGTTCCCATTCCCAGGAGGAAAAGGGCAAAATAATGCTCGCTAGAGAAGGTAACCTTTCCCTAGGAAGGATCTGGGAGAACTCTGGGCTGCTAATGTCCTTGAAAATACATATTTCCAAATGAATGCAATCCCCCCCCCCCCCAACCCTTGGTGGTGGCGGAAAGTACCCTTAAGTCGCAGCTGACTTAATGATGACCTTGTAGGGTTTTCCAGGGCACGAGATGAACAGAGATGGCTTTGCCATGGCCTGCCTCTGTGTAGGAACCCTGGCCTTCCTTGGTGGTCCCCCGTCCAAATACTGACCAGGGCCGACCCTGCTTACCTCCCGAGATCTGACGAAATTGGTCTAGCCTGGGCCTCCCAGGTCAGGGCGGGGACGAACGGAGGTGCTTTGCCCTTGGCCTGCCTCTGCCTAGCGATCTCGGACTTCCCTGGCGGTCTCCTATCCAAATACTAACCAGGGCCGACCCTGTGTCAGCCCTGACCTGCACGGTTAAGCCCTGACCTGCACAGTTAAGACACTCCCCACAACACTTTTTGGTAGTGATGCTTTATTAAAGGTAAAGGTAAAGGTTCCCTTGCTCGAAAGCCAGTCGAATCCGACTCTAGGGTTGCGGTGCTCATCTCCGTTTCAAAGCCGAAGAGCCAGTGCTGTCCGAAGACGTTTCCGTGGTCATGTGGCCGGCATGACTAAACACCAAGGCGCACGAAACGCTGTTCCCTTCCCACCGAAGTGGTCCCTATTTATCTACTTGCAATTTCTTGCTTTCGAACTGCTAGGTTGGCAGGAGCTGGAACTAGAGATGGGAGCTCACTCCATCATGCGGCACCCGGGTCTCGAACTGCTGAACTACTGACCTTCCACAGCCTGCAGTTCAGCGTCTTAACCACTTGAGCCACCGCAGCTTTATTAAAGATAGGCTTACTACAGGAACTGGATCTCTGCCAGGACCGAAGAAAGTGCACGAAATTCAGAGGTTATAGGTTAAACCCAACACACCCCACACCCCATGCATATGTCAGCACTCGCCCCCTAAGGTTACTATGACAACCCGGACAGATATACGGTGTCTTATCTATTCTAGCAAAGCAAAAGAGTCTCCAAGGCCAAGTCCCGTGAGAATAGGCCGAGGGGTGCAACTTGAGAAAGGGTTATGGCTACTGTCTTGTGAGCAAAAATCCTCCTTTGTGAGCGACTGGCATTAAAGTTGTGAGTGAGAGCAATTTGGCTACTGCATAGATCAGTTTGCTCTGGAGCCATCCTTCCTGAGACAAAAATGTGTGAGCCGGAGGCTAAAAAGCTGTGAGTGAGCTCACTCTAACTCAGCTTAGAGGGAACACTGGCCGAGCACCCAACCCACACACACAGTCCCCCCTTAGGGATCCCCTCCCCCTTAATACATGGGAAGGTAAGCAGTGAAACAAAACGAAGAGAAGGGAAACCGAAACCTTGACACCTTGCCTCTGCTTCTGAGATCCAGCTAGCCTGGGCCATACAGGTCAGGTTACCCACTGCCCCCGGCCTCCCATAAGTGAGAAGATAAAGTTTGCAGCGCTAACTTTAACTATTCGTTAAAAGAGCAACTGAAGCCCCGTTCCCCCTCTCCTCTGAAAGGCCTGCGGTCTTTCGGTTTCCGCTGTACACAGGCACAGACCTGTCTGTATCCTTCAACAAAGAGAGCCAACCTGAATCCTCAGGACGGGGCGCGATGTAAATAAAAACCGGAGGCCAAGAGCGATCGCCAGCCAGCCGTGGGTTCAGGCTACTGCGCTGGTAATGGAGAGGCAGGACATTGGGCTTCAAGGCCACGATCACTGCTTGGGGGGGGGCTTCCCTTTGCTCTGTTCAGCACAGGCAGCCAATTAGTAGGGGTATTCTTGCCCCTTCTCTCCGCAGTTCACACACTATTGCATCCTCTGAGACTGCTGGGTTTTCGGAGAGGGGCACGGGCAGCGGCTGTACAAACTAGGAACGCCCCCCAGAATGCGGTTTTGTTTGTGGGTAATTTGGGGACGGTGATCAGGGGCAACGCACCAGACACGGGGCGGGACGGTGGCGGAAGGAATGAGCACAGAAAGCCTCACGTGTCTGACGTATCTACGGGACCGTCTCCTCCGCTATGTCCCCGGAAGAGCGTTACAGTCTTCGGATAACAACTTGCCGGTGGTCTCCAGCCCCAAAGCTGTCCTCAACCTGGTGGAACTCTCTGCCAAATGCCATCAGGGCCCTGGGAGACCTAATGCAATTCCACAGGGCCTGGAAGGCAGAGATGTTCCGCCAGGCCTTTGGTGGAGGGCAGTGGCGGTTTGCATCCTAGCTGGCACCCTTTCTGCTCCAGTGGCTTTCCATATCCGCTTTGCCCTCCTCTCCCCTGCCCACAAAGCAGCTGACCGTCTGAAATTGGATCAATTATTATACGCCATCTATTTGCTTGAAGTATGTTGTTAATGCTCTATTTTATCATGATATTTTATGAATGTTGTGCATTTCCCAGAACCAGGAAGGAAGGAAGGAAGGAAGGAAGGAAGGAAGGAAGGAAGGAAGGAAGGAAGGAAG
>NW_015162512.1:325265-400095 GCF_001447785.1 Gekko japonicus | reverse complement strand
CTTTTTCTCCCAAAATCCCCCGGGCTGGGCCCCCTCCCCCCCAACCCCCCCCCCCCCAGTTGCTACTAACACCATCTTAAATTTGAATTGGTTTCTAAATTGGTTTAATGTCATCAATTTTGTGATATCTGCTATTTTTATATTGTATCGAAGGCTTTACGCCGTATTGTAAATTCCTCAGAGTCTGGTGGAAGTCAGGACAGGGCGACTAATAAGTCTAGATGACGATGATGATGATGAAGAAGAAGAGATTGGATTTATACCCCGCCCTTCACTTGGAGTCTCAGAGCGGCTTACAAACTCCTTTCCCTTCCCCTCCCCACAACAGACACCCTGTGAGGGTGGGTGGGGCTGAGAGAACTCTGACACAAACTGCTCTTTTTCAAGGACAGCTGTGCCAGAGCTTGTGACTGACCCAAGGTCACATCAGCAGGTGCAAGTGGTGGAGTGGGGAATCAAACCCGGTTCTCCCAGATTAGAGTCCGCACTCCTAACCACTACACCAAACTGGCTCTACACCACTACACCAAACTGATGATGATAATAATAATAATAATGCGGCCCTTCATCTGGAATGACTTTCACAGTTCAAGTAAGGGGAGGAAAAAAACAGCCCTACCCCCTACATGAGGCTAGAAGGGTGGCTTTCCCTCGCTGCACCAAGCAGGGCCCCCTCAGTACCACTGCCAGTCAAGGAAAAGGAAGCAGAGTGGGCTTCCTCCGGCATGTGAGCAAGATACTGGGCATCTAGGAACCGGCAAGATTGCAACTCCATTATGGGGCACAAAAGACTGTCCCTCCATAGGGAATTGTGACAGACTCCACCATCACATATTCTAAAAAGCTCAAAGAGGGCAGGGACTGTGGCTCGGGGGCAGAGCATCTGCCTGGCATGTAGAAGCACTTGGGGTTCAATCGCCAGTTATTTATTTATTTATTATAAGTAGGACTCTACTGGTAGCAGGAGCTCCTTTGCATATTAGGCCACACACACCCCTAGTGTAGCCAATCCTCCAAGAGCTTACAGTAGCCCCAGTAAGAAGAGCTCTGTAAGCTCTTGGAGGATTGGCTACACTAGGGGTGTGTGGCCTAATATGCAAAGGAGCTCCTGCTACCAGTAGAGGTTATTCCCCAACATCTCCAGTTTAAAGGACCAGGCAGTAGGTGAGGTGGAAGACCTCTGCCTGAGACCCTGGAGAGCCACTTGCCAGTCTGAATGGACAAGACTGACCTCGCCGGACCAAGGGTCTGATCCAGTATAGGGCAGCTTCAAGCGTTTCATGAGTCATGCAATGACTGTGCTGATCAGACAACAGCAGACTGGCTGACTTTATTTTATTTGTTCGATTTGTTATCCCGCCCTTTCCACAAGAGGGCTCAGGGCCGGTAACAACAAGTAGTTTCCGAATCATTAAGAATAATTAAAACCATTATAACAGAAATTCACTTAAAGCCGTTGTTAAAAGATGCCAGGTTGTTTATTAATCTATAAGGTTCCGAGAGGGTTGACTAGACGACAGCAAGAGTACTAGCAGAAGGAACAATACCATCTCGCTTATGTGGGGGGAAGGAGGAGGAGGAGGAGGAGATGGGATTTATACCGCGCCCTTCACTTGTAGTCTCAGAGGGGCTTACAAACTCCTTTCCCTTTCCCTCCCCACAACAGACACCCTGTGAGGTCGGTGGGGCTGAGAGAGCTCTCTGGAGAAACTGCCCTTTCAAGGACAGCTCTTGTCAGAACTATGGCTTGCCCAAGGTCATCCAGCCAGGTGCAAGTGGAGGAGTGGGGAACCAAACCCGGTTCTCCCAGATTAGAGTTCGTGCACTTAACCACTACACCAAACTGGCTACACCAAATAGGGCGGTTCTCAGCAAGGGAGGCCAGATGATTGGGTGTCCGCCACCTCCGCTAAAGGCCTGGCGGAACAGCTCCATTTTACAGAACCTGCGGAACTGTAATAGGTCCCGCGGGGCCCCGATCTCAGGTAGGGGCCAGGGCGGAAAAGGCCCTGGCCCAGGCTAAGTGGACGTCCTTTGGGACGGGGACAACCAGCAACTGTTGATCAGCTGAGCACGGGGGCTCTCCTGGGTACATAGGGGGAGAGAAGGTCCCCGAGATACGTCAGTCCCAGGCTGCACAGGACTTTAAAGGTTAGTACCATCATCTTGAAATGGATCCGGTACTCAATCGGTAGCTAGTGCAATTGGAACAGTGCCGGCAGAATGTGCGTCCGCACAGGCGTTGCAGTCAAATTAGTGCTTCTGAATGTGGAGGTTCCCTCAGTCACCATGCCTACTGGCCACTGATAAGACTTATCCCTCCATGAATCTGTCTGATCCTCTTTTCAAGCTTTATATTCCCGTGGCCATCACTACATCCTCTGGGAGCAAATTTCACACTTTAATCACTTTCGTTGTAAAGCAGTGTTTCCTCTCATCTGCCCTGAACCTACTGCCCATCAGCTCCATTGGATGCCCTCAATGTCTGGTGTTTTGGGAGAGGGAGAAAAATGTCTCTTTGTCAGCTCTCTCCATCCCACACATAATTTTATAAACCTCTATAATCCCCCACCCACCCCGAGTCGAACTGGTTGAACTGTAGTCTTCCTATCCTGGACCAACATGGGCCACTTGCGGAAGCCAGAACTGGCAGATGGCGAGGTTGCTTCCCAGAAGCTGGAAACTAGAGTACCTCTAGGAACAGCTTGCCTGGAAGTGGTTTGCCGTTTTGTTTTATGGTGCGACGCCGCTATTTCTGGCCTTTCTTTTTCCCAAGCTCAACTTTTCTATGCTTCTCTAAAAATCAGGCTAAGGAGTGTTGCGTGGCTAGAGGGGGAAAGAGTAAAGTGACCTTGTCAACCCTGAAAGGCAACCCCTGTCAACCCATCGCTACAGAAGTAGTTAGTTTCTACTGCAGTTCACCTAGTTGCATCTTGAAAGGCTCTCGATTTGGGCCAGTAAGCCCCGTATGGCTCCCATTACGATAACGGCCAGGCTAACAGAGGAAGATCTGAGAACAGCTTTGCTTGCACCTCAACTTGGCAGTGGTCAATGTGGTCGCGGAACAGCAGTCACTGCAGGTATAGAGGGGGAGGGGTTTTTTTAAATTTCCTGCCTTGTGCAGGGGGTTGGACTAGATGATCCTGGAGGTCCCTTCCAACTCTATGATTCTATGGCTGAGGTTCACAACTCAAGGTCCACAGGAAGGCAAGCAGAAGGCTGCCTGTGCCATTTTGGGCAACGGCAACTCTTGCCGGGCACAGCATATGTTTCAGAAGTTATTGAGTCAGAATTCGGGAGATTGGCAGAAGGGAATTCTAGGTCACCCAAGAGCACAGTGCCCGCAGGAAGGAGTGTGCAAATCCATCTCTGATCGGTTAAAATCTCTGATGGGTTAAGCCCACAAAAAGATGCAGAGGGCTGTAAGGAACCAGGTCTGAAAGGCCCACAGATTCCGTTCGAGCTTTGCGGACCTCCTGGCTAGATCGGACTCTAATCTGGGAGAACCGGGTTTGCTTCCCCAATCTTCCACTTGCAGCTGCTGGATGACCTTGGGCAAGCCATAGTTCTGTCAGAGTTGTTCTCTCAAGAGCAGTCCTCGAAAGAGCTCTCTCAGCTCCCCACCCACCTCACAGGGTGTCTGTTGTGGGGAGGGGAAGGGAAAGGAGTTTGTAAGCTGCTCTGAGACTCTGAGTGAAGGGCGGGGTATAAATCCAAACTCTTCTCTCTTCTTCTCTCTTCGTTTTCTCCCTCTTCTCCTTCTCCCCAACAGTGGGCTTTGGGTTCTGTGTATGTGTGCGAAGTCATGGCCACACCCAGGGCTTCTTTTGTTGAAAAAGCCCAGCAGGAACTCATTAGCACAACAGGCCACACCCAACAGCAGAAATTCATTAGCATATTAGGCCACACCCTGACAGTGCACCTCATTGGCATATTAGGCCACACCCCATGCCTTCCCTTGGCTTGCCTGGGCGCCCAGCAGCCGTGGGGAGCCCAGGCAAACAGGCTCTCGGACAGGCTGGGGAAAGCACGGGGAGGCATTTCAATGCCTCCCTGATCCTCCCAGAGCCCCCCCCAGCCCCGCCTGCCTTGGAGTCGCCGGGGTGGTGGTGGTCGCTCTCCAGGCCTCCCCTCTGTAGCCACGCACGCAGAGGTTTTGGCTGTAGTGGGCGTGGCCGACTCTGAAGCCAGCCGGAACTCCGTTCCTGTGCGTTCCTGCCCCAAAATAGCCCTGGCCACACCAGAGGGACCTCCACAAAGTGATTTTTCACCAGGACGGGACTTGCTGAGCCCACAAGCTCCTTAGGTGGCAGATCTGCCTATCAAATGCAGCGGACTGGGATGTTGACCCAGAGCCCAGGTTTCTGCACCTCTCTGGGTAAGAGGGAGGCTGCTCTGACAGCCTCTCCGGTCAAATCCACCTCCACGGGATGACAGGATGTACCACAAGCAGTGGATCTAGGGGCCTTTGATGATTTCTCTCCAGCCGCTTCTCTTGCTTTGCCAAGCCTTTCTCTCTGATCACCGCAAAGCGGGAGGCTAGTCCCACCAAGGAGGGAGGTGATGGATGCAAAGGAGGCATCGGGGTTTAGATGTGGGGGGGGGAATGCGGTGAATCACACGGTCCCCAATGCATTGTGGGTTATTTAGACTTCCTTCAAGGGAAGGTCTCAGGAAAATTAAAACCTCCATTCAAGTCGTTGCAGGAGACAACCCAGAGACGCGTTTCGGAAAAGCACAACAGTGCTTATAAAGCTCTGTCTTGTGCGCGGTTATGAAAACATCCTGCTTCCTGATGTGTCTGGGGATTGTAAAAAAACATTAAGGAGGCAACTTTCAAAAGTCTGAACTGCTTGACGAGGGTAACAAGATACAGAGAGGGGGGAAAAACACAAGAGCAATCATAGCTTGCTACAGAGAGAAAGAGCAACAGAGAATACTGAAACACTCCCCCCTGCCTTTTTCTAAGAAGTTTGTATGTGGCAACTTTCCCATTATAGTTTTAATGAGGATATTTATTTTTTTTTCCCTTACAAGACATTCCCTTGAAGAAAGGCTGCACAGCCTAACAAGCACTGACAGTAAATCTTCTGTGAACCTTTTAAGCTTTGCATCCCCGTAAAAAGCACGCACCTTATAACACACACATACTCTCTCCCCACATACCCCAAGCTTATTGTGTGTCCATATGATTCAAGATGGAGTGGAAGATGATTATCTACACACCTAGTTCTCAACAGTCCCCTAGGTGCGGATATCTAAATCCACAGATAGGGGGCATACTTACATCAAACATGTTTTTCCGCAAGCTTCGGGGACCCCCTTGGTTTGCAGAAAAATCTGAAAACTTAAAAAATACATTTAGGGGGGGGGTTTACATCCCCCCCCCAAAAAAACCCCTTACCACTGAGGGCCTGGCTGCTGTTGCTGCCGCTCCTGTGGAGCCGCTCCAGGTCAAACTATGGGGGCAGGGAATGCTGGGAGCTGCTCTGAGCCTGGTCATGCTGGTAGGGAATACCAAGAGAGACTCCGGGTTCGGCCTCAGCAGCGGGGAACACCGGGAGCCGCTCCAGGCCTGGCTGTGATGATGGGGAACGCCAGGAAAGGCTCCAGGCCCGGTTGGGGTGGTGCAGAACACCAGCAGAGACTCCGGGCGGAGCCACAACAGCGGAGAACACCGGGAGAGACTCCGGGCCTGGCCGGGGCAGACAATAGGAGCTGCTCCAGACTTGGCCACCACTGGGAGACGCTCCAGGCTAGGAGCAGCCCCCAGGCACTGCCATCGCCTCCAGACTCAAAGGTAGGGAAAAAGAGGGAGAGAGAAGGAAGGGGGGATTGGCTTGGGAAAGAGAAAGGAAAAGATGGGGGCATGGGCTTGGGGGAAGACAAAGAAGGGGGACTGGCTTGGTGGAAGGCTGGAAAGAAAAAGAAGGGGGGATTGGCTTGGGGAGAGAAAGAAAGGGGTAGATGGGAGAGAGGGAAGGAAGCAAAGGCGGGGGGAAGGCCCTCTCCCCGCAAGTTTCCTGCAAGTCCCCATTTGTAATCCTTGTTATCGAATATGCCTCTCCTATGCACTGCATGTCCCAGGTGTACCTGCCCCCTACAGGAGAGAAGGGAGCACTGCACTTGAAGCTCAGCATGATCAAAGGCAGGAGTCCCCAACCTTTTTCAGCCCAAGGGCACCTTTGGAATTCTCACACAGTATGGGTGGGAGGGCACCGCCACAAAATGGCTGCCACGGGAGGTGAAACTAGCCACAAAAAATCACACCTTACCTTCAGTCACAGAGTGAAAGATCCTTGTGCTGTGGTGGCAGCTGCGGCCAAAGTAGCATTTATAAAAAATCTGCACAATCAACCTCATCTCCAATGGCCAATCAGCAGACTTGCAGGGCAAAAGCCCCCCCCCCTTCTAAAAGCACTCGGCAGGTGCCCAGGAAAGGCTTGGCGGGCGCCACGGTGCCTACGGGCACCCTGTTGGGACCCCTGATCGAGAAGCCGGCCAGCGAACCAGAGCTTTTATGCTCAAGAGGGTCCGGAGTTTTAAAAGGAAACGCTGCCCTGGCCCCGAGTGGATGGGTGGGAGGGGGCAAGGGGACTTATTTCAAGACGCAGGAGTGCTTTCACCCTGGCATCTGAGGACGTGAAGGGTGAAATGAGGATTCTTGCAGGCCTGTCCCCTTTCCTCTAGAGAAGGCATTTGCTACTCCCAAGACAGCAGATTATTAGGAAGGGGGGGGGGTTCAGTCACGCTTAAGAACAGAGAGTAACAGAGGTCTGAGAACAGGAGAGAGACAGACTATAATTTCACGAGGCGGCAGGACAGGAGTTAAGAAGCTGGGAGGCAGGCTACAAGGGAGCAGGATTCATAACATGAAACAGCGGGGAGAGAGGAGGGGAAATTAGCAGAGGGGGACGTACGGGTGGGGGGAACACAGGTCTGCTGAGCCGGAGAAGCCGCTCGGTCTGTCGTGCCCGGGCCAAGAATGACTACACGGGAGACGGAAGGCCTGAAAAGAGCTCTACGACCAGGAGTGGAGTCCCGCAAGCAGATCTTACCCGCGCTCAGGCAGATAGTGTACGAAGGCGGTGCCCACTACGATGGTAATGGAGAAGCCGAAGAAGAAAACCAAGCGCATGTTCCACAGGTCGACGACCGGATCGGTGTCAAAGCCGTGCCAGTCTGGATTCTGGAAGGAGAAGATGGACGGAGTTAGCCTGCGGGCCGGGAAAGACCAGCCCGTTGCTTTTGGGGAGACGTTGAGCCACACACCGATAGCCCTGGACGTTGACTCGAGCCCAGCCTTTGCGCCCTGTCTTATTTCAGTTCCCTTTTCCATTTTTATTCCGCCCTTCCTCCCTGGAGAGCTCAGAGCTGCCATCTCTCCCCTCCCCTGTTTTATCCTCTAACACAGCCAGGTAGATGAGACAGAGACGATGACTGGATCAAGGTCACCGGGGGAGCTTCGTGGCAGCGGAGGGATTTCAGACTAGGTCTCCCAAAGCCCTAGGCTGTGACTTTAAACCACAACACACAGCGCTGGCTCTTTGTGTCCTCTGAAAGCTCAATCCGCCGAACCATTATGGATCCGCTCCCCTTTGGGAACCACCACCGCTGTTCATTATTGTAAATGTAGAGCTGCGGTGGCTCAAGTGGTTAAGACGCTGAACTGCAGGCTGTGGAAGGTCAGTAGTTCAGCAATTTGAGACCCGGGTGCTGCAAGACGGAGTGAGCTCCCGTCTCTAGCTCCAGCTCCTGCCAACCTAGCAGTTCGAAAGCAAGAAATTGCAAGTAGATAAATAGGGACCACTACAGTGGGAAGGTAACAGCGTTCTGTGCGCCTTAGTGTTTAGTCATGCCGGCCACATGACCACGGAAATGTCTTCGGACAGCGCTGGCTCTTCGGCTTTGAAACGGAGATGAGCACCGCAACCCTAGAGTCGGATTCGACTGGCTTTTGAGCAAGGGAACCTTTACCTTTACCTAGAGCCGTTTACAAACACAACATTTCCATCTCGAGGGATGACAGATGCTCCTGAGGCAATGTTGTGGGGTTCTCATGCAGTGTTCCCTCTAAGCTGAGTTAGTGTGAGCTAGCTCACCGTTTTTTAGCCTCCGGCTGACACATTTCTGTCTTCGCTCAGGAAGGGGGATGGCTCCAGAGCAAACTAATGTTTGCAGTAGCCGAATCGCTCGCTCACAACTTTAAGGCCGGTAGCTCACAAAGAAGAATTTTCGCTCACAGGACTCCACAGCTTAGAGGGAGCACCGCTCCAGAGCAAACTAATTTATGCCGTAGCCAAATTGCTCTCGCTCACAAAGTAGAATTTTTGCTCACAAGACTCCACAGCTGAGAGGGAAGAACTGCTCCAGAGCAAACTAATTTTTGCGGCAGCCGAATCGCTCGCTCACAACGTTAACGCCAGTCGCTCACAAAGTAGAATTTTCGCTCACAAGACTCCGCAGCTTACAGGGAGCATCCCGGCCTCAAGAGATGCTTGCTGATGTGAGCCCCCTCTGCCCTATAGGTTCCTTGTCCCCACAGAGTGTATTATACAGACCGAAGCAGTCATGTTCCCTTACCCAAAGGGACATTCATTTGTATGGAGGAGAACAAGGTGAGCCGCTTTGGGTCCCCATTGGTGAAAAAGACAAGGTATAAATGAAGGAAATAAAGACCAAGCAGGCGAGAGGGTCAGACATGAAGCTTCTGAGTAGCACAGCAGGGCAAGAGATTAAGGGGAAGGTCACCCCGGTCAGGTGTGGAGCGATGCTTCCCTGTCCCTCTGATTATTTCCACCACCTTTGCTAAAAGGACAGGGGAAGAAGGGTGAAGAGTCGTACAATGCACAAAACCAACTCTTTCGTCTAAGACCCTGTTCCATTTCAAAAGTATGTAAACAAGAAAAAAATAAATGCCCAAATTTAAACACCAAAAATACACGATTTAATGAATTATATAGATATGGCATGTATAGTACTCAGAACAAATTCTCCTATGATGCAACGGATGAACAGGTAGAAATTCACAGGTAAAGTTAATCACAGGTAGAAATTCACAGGTAGAGCTTTTCCAAAATCAATTTGTAAGAATAAATTCAAAAAGTTTCAATAATTTTTTCAGGAATCATGCTGGATTCAACCTCACATGTAGACATCCATAAAGTATATTCAGATGCAGCAATCCTCAGTGATTCCTTCATAAATACCAATGGAGAATCAATCATTTCTTGGAACCTCCCTTCAAAATCCTGAAGCATTTCACCACTATGCCATTTTCATTAGGGGGAAAGGTACTATACATGTAATTTATTAAATCATTGATCTTTGGTGTTTAAATCTGGACACATGCATTGTTTCCTCATTTACCTATATTGCTGTGCCACGGCCTTTCATCATGTATCCCATTTAAAAAATAAGTAGGTAAAGCAATGTGGCGAGGAAGAAGTCCGCCGAGCAGTGACACTTGAGCACGAGACGGTTTTGGGCTTAGAGGCACCGGGGACTCAATCACCCCAACCGCATCCAACAAGTCCCCGGCGGCTTGACTGAGCCTGGGAAAATTAAGAGGGGGGTGGTGGTGTCGGTGATGGCGGGAGAGATAATCAGCTCTTCCAAAAAGCCCAACCGGTGCAAGTGGAAAGACAGGACAATTACATTGATTTATGCAAAATGTACAGAATGGCGGCTGATTGCAAAGAAGGTGGGGGGTTAAGGAGGAGAATTCAGCAGCGCCCTTTGTCCGGTGGGAGCATGACATGTTCTCTTGCAAACCCATCCTAAAGCAGGAAGCCCGGGATGCTTCTGGACTTCCTGGCCCCGCGGGGCACCCTCCCCGGCCCCTGGGAATGAACTTGGCCGTTTCTCCCAAACAATCAGGCTCTGTTTGTGTCCGAGCCTTGCCCTTGGAGCCGAACAGGTGAGATCAGCCTAGTATTGTTCGCCCAGACACGGGTGAAGACAATGCTTCTGAAGGCACGCATGCCTCCAATGGTTTTTCCAGCAGCAAGGCTGACACTGCAGCTGACACTCTGCAGAAACAGATGGTGCCAAAGCAAGGCACAAAGGCCGCTGGGTAGCTTGCCCAGATCTGGACACTGCAGGGCTTAGTTTTATCGAGAGAGGCAAGGGCTCCTCGCCTTCTTTCAGAAGCTCCTTCTCATCCCTGGGGCTTCCTGGACCCATGAAGCCGCCTTATTCTCAATCATACCATTGGTCCATCAAGGTCAGTATTGTCTACTCAGACCGGCAAACGGCTCTCCAGTAGAGGTTTTGCACATAACCGACTGCCTGGTCCTTTGGACTGGAGATGCCGGGGATTGAACCTGGGACCTTCTGCACGCAAAGCAGAGGTTCCTCCCCTGAGCCACAGCCCTCCCCTGCTCAAGTATGTGGAAGATGACTACAGTGCCTCTGAGGAAACAGCAAAGTCCTCTGCTTAGGCTCAGAGGAACACTTTTCCCAACCAAAGTGCATGTGCAAAGACAAGATAGACCCAACACAGATGGGGACTGGATTACAAATTCTTGGGAACCAGCACTGAATTTTTAGGTACTGAATTTCCAGTTTGGAGCCTTCCAGCCATGGCACAAGCGAATGCAAGGGACTGCTAAACCCAGAGCTATTTTTGGGCAGGAACGTACAGGAACGGAGTTCCGGCTGGCTCCCAAGTTGGCCACGCCCAGCAGGAACTCATTAGCATAACAGGCCATACCCAACAGCAGAAACTCATTAGGATTGGCTACATTAGGGGCGTGTGGCCTAACACGCAAAGGAGTTCCTGCTACAAAAAAAAGCCCTGGGTTTTGACAACAAACAAGGTAAACAGAATAAAGACAGGTTGCTTACCTGTAACTGGTGATCTTCGAGTGGTCATCTGTGCATTCACACCCTTGGGAATACTCTGCGCCTGCGCTGACCTTCTCGGTACCGATAGCTAGCAAAAGGGATTTTCGCGCCTCTCCCAGGTCACGCGCCGGCTCCACTGCGCATGACCAAGGAGGGGCACGCAGATCCCGCCAGTTCCTTCTGACCGCCGCCCAACAGCCTTCAAAGAAACAAGATGAAGGGCCGAGAGCAGAGGGGAAGGAGGGCGGGTGGTGTGAATGCACAGATGACCACTCGAAGATCACCAGTTACAGGTAAGCAACCTGTCTATCTTCTTCGTGGTCTCTGTGCATCACACCCTTGGGAGAATAGCAAGCAATAACTCTTACCTGGAGGAGGGGCCGAGGCCCTACACCTGCGCCGTCTGCAAGATAGACCGACCCAACGCCACACGACGAGTAGACCGGACATCAAGGGCATAATGCTTCACGAAGGTGAGCGGAGTAGCCCAAGTCGCAGCGTTGCAGATGTCCTCCAATGGCATCCCTCTCAGGAAAGCTGTGGAAGCCGCCACCGCCCTTGTAGAGTGGGCGCGAAGTTGACCTGGAAGAGGTCTCTTAGCCAAAGCGTAACATAGCTTGATTACTTCCACAATCCACCTGGACAGCGTCTGGGAAGAGATCTTCTTCCCCAGGGAGGGCATACTGTGAGCAACAAACAAGGCAGGAGACTGACGAAAAGACTTGGTCCTGCCTAAATAGAACAGCAACGCCCTCTTAACATCCAGAGAGTGCAATTTCCGTTCCTCTTCATTGGCAGGAGACGGGAAAAATGACGGCAAAACTATATCTGAACGTAGATGAAACTCCGAAACGACTTTCGGTAAGAAGGAGATGTCCAAAGACAACGACACCCCATGAGGGGAAAAAATCAAGTATGGTGGATCACACCTTAAAGCAGACAACTCACTGACTCGACGAGCAGAAGTAATGGCCACCAGAAACGCAGTCTTGAGCGATAACAACTTTAGAGAGCAAGTGGCCAGTGGTTCGAAGGGTTTTCCCATCAAAAACCGCAAAACTAAAGCCAAATCCCAGGCCGGAGTCGGAGAACGACGGGGAGGGTACAGGCGAATAAGACCTTTACAAAACTGTTTCGTCTGAGGATGCGAGAAAACTGAAAACCCATCAATAGATGGATGAAAAGCTGACACCGCAGCTAAATACACCTTAACTGAAGAAAAACTGAGTCCCAAGTCCATTCTGGACAAAATAAACGCAAAAATAGACCTCAAATCCACTGGCGGAGGAGGTAAATTGGAAGAACTCAAGTACTGTAGGAATAAATCCCACTTCTTTGCGTAAGACGTCCTAGTAGACAGTTTACGACAATTCAACAGGACCTCATTGATACGGTCATCCATCACTGAAAGCGTATTTCCCATAGAGTCAACTTGAGACTCAGAGGATCGTAGTGAAGGACCTGGCCTTCCTGAGCTTGGAGGAGATCCAACTCCTGCGGGAAGTGTACGAAGGATCCCTTGGCTAACCGCAGCAGTGTCGGAAACCACACCTGCCGAGGCCACCAGGGGGCTACCAGGAGACAATGGGGCTTGTCCTGTTGTATTTTCACAAGCACCCTGTGGAGCAGCGGAATCGGAGGAAATAGGTATAGAAAGTCGTGAGCCCACGACATCAACAGACCGTCCCCCATTGACAGAGGGTCCAACCCCGCTCTGGAGCAAAACCTGGGACACTTCTTGTTCAATCGAGTTGCAAAAACATCGATGTGGGGATGTCCCAGATGTTGAAAAAGAGGAAGGAGATACTTTGAGTTCAACTCCCATTCGTGGTCCGATGCTCCCCCTCTGCTCAGGAAATCCGCTTGTTGGTTCAAAGTTCCTGGCAGATGGGCAGCTTGGAGAGTGATGTTCCAATGAAGGCACTCTTCCCATATGTCCATAGCTAGCCTGCAAAGGGACCTGGACACGGTCCCGCCCTGGCGATTGATATAAGCCATCGCAGTTGTGTTGTCCGTAAAAATCAACACAGCTTTTCCTACAACCTGTCTGAGTAAGGATCTGAGGGCAAATTTTACGGCCAGCAGTTCCAGATAGTTGATATGATGACTCTTCCAAAGGGGTTGCCATGGAGCACCCACACAAGTGTCGTCTGTATGAGCACCCCAACCCCACAGGGAGGCATCTGTGGTGATGGACATTACGGGAACGATCGGTTGGAACGGTGCACCCGCCAACAGATTGGTGTCCACGAGCCACCACTGCAGGGAGACGAGGACCTGCGGAGGCACTACCAGTTGAAGGCTCGGAGGATGGATGGAAGGGCGAAATTTCTTTAGAAACCACAGCTGCAACGGGCGCATGCGAAGGCGTGCATATTCGATCACGGAAGTGGTGGCTGCCATGAGACCCAAGATCCGCTGAATGTGGACCGCTGATGTCACGTTGGACTGGAACAAACGTTGAATTTCCAGACGAATGGTATCTGCCCGTTGGCGAGGAAGGTACGCCCGAGTGGCTAGGGAGTCTATGACAGCTCCTATGAACTGCACGCGAGTTGCAGGTTGCAGCATGGATTTCTGTAAATTCACCAGAATTCCAAGGGAGGATAGGACCGACAATGTGATGGTGATGTGCTGAAGGAGACATTCTCTTGAATCTGCCACCATCAACCAGTCGTCTATATACGGAAAGATCTGAATGCCCTGAAGGCGAAGATGAGCGACGACAACCACCATTACCTTCGTAAAAACCCTGGGGGCGGTAGAGAGCCCGAATGGAAGGGCTTTGAATTGGTAATGGTCCTCCCCGACTGCGAATCTGAGGAACTTTCTGTGACGAGGATGGATGGAGACGTGAAAATAAGCGTCTTTGAGATCTAAAGTGACCATCCAAGTCCCTGGAGACAGGAGTGGTAAAATGCTTTGCAACGTGGTCATGCGAAACTTTCTGTAAATGATGAACCGATTGAGAAAACGAAGGTCCATGATTGGACGAAGTCCTCCGTCCTTCTTGGGGACCGTGAAATATTTGGAATAAATCCCGCGGCAACAATCCGCCATCGGGACTTTCTCTATAGCGTTTTTTTGTGTCAGCGATTGTACCTCCTGTAGCAGGGCAGGAGACGCCGGGGTTCTGATAAAACGGGAGATTTTGGGAGTCAGAGAAAACTCTATGAGATAGCCATCTCTTATTATAGAGTGCACCCATTTGTCCGTAGAAATGGCGAGCCATGCGTGCAGGAAGGGTGCAAGGCGAGTCTGAGCAGTAAGGTTGAAGTCAAAGTCCCTGTTTGGGATTCTTAGGGAATTTCGACTTATAGGCACCGGACGATTGTCCCTTATTTTTCGGGGGAAAAGACCGTGACTGAGAGGGAGGTCTTTGCCATTGATCCGTAGGTGATTTGTTGTACGGTTGCCTGGTCGACCAAGGTTGCCTAGGCCACTGCTTGGATTTCGAGTATTTGGTCGTGGGGGAGATCCCCAAACTCTTGGACGTCTTGATACTCTTATCCATTTCCTGCAGAACCGTGTCAGTGGTGGAGCTAAACAATCCAGAACCTTCAAAGGGAAGGTCTTCCACCGAGGATCTGGTGTCATATGGCAATGATGAAGAGCGGAGCCAGGCATGTCTGCGTAACGCTACAGAGGTTGCTAGAGTCTTACTAGCGGATTCCAGGGAATGCTTGGCAGCACTAATTTGGTGTCTAGCCAAGACCATCCCTTCATTCTGAATCCTTTTAATCTGAGGTTGGCACTCTTTGGGCACGTGCGGGAGGAAATCATTCAAACGCTTCCATAAATTGAATTGATAACGGCCCATGCAGGCGGCATAGTTCGCCGTTTTAATGCCCATTGCACCGACAGTGTAGAATTTTCTACCAACCGAATCCAACTTTTTTCCTTCTTTGTCTGATGGAGTAGAGTGGCTCGCTTTTCCTTTCGTGGACGAGGAAACGACCAAAGAATTGGGCTTAGGATGTGTGTATAAAAACTCAGCCCCTGATTCCTGGACCTTGTACATGTGATCCAGACGCTTATTAGAGACATTAATGGAGGCTGGACGACTGGCTGAAACCTTATGGACTTTTGACTTGTCCGTTTTAGGTTTCTTCGACTGCTGTGAGTCTTTGCCCTGCTTCCGGATCTTGGAAGGTACGGCATCAGATATCCCCTGCTTCCGGATCTTGGAAGGTACGGGGTGGTCCTTTATCGGCGTCGATCGTTTCGGTGCCGAAGCATCGATTGCGACCGTCGACGTCGATGTTCCCGGAACGGGAGGACAAGTGTCCGCAGCCAAGGTGGACATCGAGGCGTGCCCGGACGTGTCCAACGGTGAAGAGGACTGTGGAGATAGTGCCTTCTCCATCAGGGCCAAGTGTAGACGAGCTGCCCTGTTTTTTCTCGTCTGGTTCGAAAACTTCCGGCAATGTCCGCACTTGGACACACAGTGCGACTCCCCTAGACAGACGAGGCAAAGTGAGTGCCCGTCGGTGGGGGATATTTTAAGGCCGCAAGTCTTGCACCGTTTGAAACAACCCCACCGCGGGGCCATAGGCCAGCGGAGGGGAAACGAGAAAAACACAAAACAACACCCGGAGAAAAATGCTAACTACAAAAATAAAGAAAAAGAAAGTAACTAAACGCAGGTTTAGCAAAAGTTTGTACTTAACAGACCGAAGCAGAAGGCGTCCTACCAGCGCGGCGGTCAGAAGAGAACTGGCGGGATCTGCGTGCCCCTCCTTGGTCATGCGCAGTGGAGCCGGCGCGTGACCTGGGAGAGGCGCGAAAATCCCTTTTGCTAGCTATCGGTACCGAGAAGGTCAGCGCAGGCGCAGAGTATTCCCAAGGGTGTGATGCACAGAGACCACGAAGAAGATGAAGCAAAAGGTGGGTGTGGCTGGATAACCACATTTCTGGTAACATGGGGGTGCGGCCTAATGTGCTAATGAGCTTCTGCTGTTGGGTGTGGCCTATTATGCTAATGAGTTTCTGCTGGGCTTTTTCTACAAAAAGAGCCCTGGGCCTAAACCTAGACACTGAAAGCAGGCCCTGGGGGTCAGCCCAGGCGGATATTAAGTCCTCAGGCATGATTTTTTTAAAGAGAGCCAGGAGGAGGAGAACAGAACAATTCACCACTCTTTTGGATTCTTTCTACTTTGACTCCCTTTCCCTTGTACAGAGTAGTGAACATGAGACGATGATAATAAGAAGTTAACATATAAATAATGTTCTCTCAGTAATCCGCACGGCAACTTTGTAAAATAGGTCAATATTACCCCATATTGCGAGGGGGGGGGGGCGGCGGCGGAGGAATGCTAAATTAACAGGTTGCCTAAGGCTGCTGACTGCGTTCTTAGCAGAGGAGAAATGCTAAACCGGCAACGTTCGAGAAAGAGACTTCCCACCAGACACCGCGCACGGTTTCCAATTTAGGAAAAGCTGATGGGCCCCGGCGTATCCCTCCTGCCGAGTGATCAGAAACAGACCCCCCCGTACAACACACGATTGGCGTACTTCCTGGGTTAGGGCAGATGCCCCTTTGCACTGGCAAATCCATACTTGCACTCTGCCTTCCAGCGGCAGGCGCATTTCTTTTGCCTCGTGGGCAGAATAACCGAGCGCTGAAGTTCTGGGTTCGGCTCTTCCCTCCCCCCAAGAACAACAAACGGAGAGGGAAAGCCTGCAGTGTACGGAAATTTCAGGGAGTTAACGAAACAGCAGACGTGAGATCTCAGGAGGCTGTTGCTTGGATACCCCCTGCGCCCAGTGCCAGCGCCGGGGTTGCGAAGGACAGCTCGGGTGAGAGACGGGAGTGGATTCTGCTGCCGTCGCCGCAGCTCAGGTCGGTCACACAGGGGTGTGCACGCAGGAACACGCCTCTTCGTTGCCACCTCACTGGACGAACCTGCAGCCGTTCTGGAAGGTCCAGGATTTAGTGTTTGGTGGGAGGGGAAGAGGAGAAGAGATTGGGGGTGGGGGGGTGGGCAAGGCTGGAAGACCGGTTTGGATAAGCCAGGGCTGTAGGGCCCCCACCCCGACTGCTTATCCACAGTGCCACCCTCTCTTCCCACCCCGCCTTTCCCTGCACAACAGGGTTCATTATTCCTTCGCCTACTTGCTGGCTGAGGCTGAGTCACAGTGGGCTCCTGAGAACATGTGCCCCTCCTCCTTTTCATATCCAGGGAGCTATATTTGCAATGGACACACACACACACACACGCACACATCTCTCCCACCCTCCGAGCAGAGCTGGGACTGTTCGGCTGAAATGTATGCGTGTTGTCGACACGGTCGGTTATCCAGGAAGGCGAGGCAGAACCGTGAGCGTTGGAAGGGGCCGCAGAGGCCATCCAGTCCAACCCCCTGGGCTCAAGGCAGGATCAGCCCTAGAGTATCCCTGAAAAGCCTTCGCTCCGCCACTGCTTGGAGACGGACAGTGAGGGGGAGCTCACCCCCCCCCACCAGGCACGCAGTGTTCCCTCTAGGCTGAGTTATGGTGAGCTAGCTCACTCTTTTTTAGCCTCTGGCTGAGACATTTTTGTCTCCGCTCAGGAAGGGATGGCTCCAGAGCAAACTGATTTATGGAGTAGCCAAATCGCTCGCTCACAACGTTAATGCCAGCAGTAGAATTTTTGCTTACGAGACTCCACAGCTTAGAGGGAGCGTTGCTGGGCAGTCGATTCCGCTACTGAGCCACGCTCCCTGTAAAATCCCCCTCCCCCCATAGCCAGATCTGCTGGACCGGGAAGAGACGGACAGACCGAGTTGCCCAACTCAGATCGCTGCATCTTTCCCCTGGCCCCGTCCCGCCCTGACCCGGTGGCGGAGTGGCAGGTGCTCACATTCTTGCTGTCTCTCTTGGCGCTGCGGTTTGACAAGCGGTGGCGGGAAGGAGGAAAGAAACCCCCACTGGGCCCTGTACTGTGGAGGTGTCAGGACTGGGAGACGGGGAGAGAAGGAAAAAGGAGAGAAGGTGGGGAGGGGGAAGAGTCGGTAAATTAGCTCACCAGTATGCAAATGGGCACTGATTTTCCTGCAAGAGCAGCGCAGCGTGGATGGGGAAAAACAAGACCGCCACTATTCCTCTTGGGAGCCCCTGTAATTACTTCCACAGGTGGCCGGATCCTGAGCCCACCCATACACTTCCCTCCTCTCTCTCGGTGCTCTAAACTTGACGCTGCCTGGCTTGCAAGCGCAACTCACAGTCCTCGCCGCTAACCAGTGTTCCCTCTAAGCTAAGTTAGTGCGAGCTAGCTCACAGCTTTTTTAGCCTCCGGCTCACACATTTTCGTCCCAGCTCAGGAAGGAGGGCTCCAGAGCAAACTGATTTATGCAGCAGCCAAATCCCTCGCTCACAACTTTCATGCCAGTAGCTCACAAAGTATAGTTTTGGCTCACAAGACTCCACAGCTCAGAGGGAGGGAGGGAGGGAGGGAGGAGGAAGAGGAGGAGGAGGAGGAGGAGAAGAAGAAGAAGAAGAAGAAGAAGAAGATTGGATTTATACCGCACCCTTCACTTGAAGTCTCAGAGCAGCTTACGGACTCCTTTCCCTTCCCCTCCCCACAACAGACACCCTGGCAGTGTTCCCTCTAAGCTGAGTTAGTGTGAGCTAGCTCACAGGTTTTTAGCCTCTGGCTCATGCATTTTCATCTCAGCTCAGGAAGGGAGGGCTCCAGAGCAAACTGATTTATGCAGCAGCCAAATCGCTGGCTCGCAACTTTCATGTCAGTAGCTCACAAAGTAGAATTTTGGCTCAGAAGACTCCACAGCTCAGAGGGAGAAGAAGAAGAAGAGATTGGATTTATACCCCACCCTTCACTCGAAGTCTCAGAGCGGCTTACGGACTCCTTTCCCTTCGCCTCCCCACAACAGACACCCTGTGAGCAGTGTTCCCTCTAAGCTGAGTTAGTGTGAGCTAGCTCACAGGTTCTTAGCCTCTGGCTCATACATTTTCATCTTAGCTCAGGAAGGGAGGGCTCCAGAGCAAACTGATTTATGCAGCGGCCAAATGGCTCGCAACTTTCATGCCAGTAGCTCACAGAGCAGAATTTTTGCTCACAGGACTCCACAGCTTAGAGGGAGCATCGCTGCTAACCTAGACAGGTGTGGCCATTGGCTTTTAGGTGTTTCCTAGTGGAACTGGGAGCCAAGCGAGCCCTGAATTTAGCCCCACCCCCCACCCTGACTGGCAAGCTCTGCTTCTTTGATCATGGAAATGTGGAGACTGGATATACATCGATAGAGAAGGGGTATGGCGTAAGGGTTGCCAGTCTCCAGGTAGGGTGGGGATATCTCCCAGTATTACAGCTGATCTCCAGGCTACAGAGATAAGTTCACATAGAGAAAATGACTGCTTTGGAGGGTGGACACTATGGGAGGAGGCGGCGGCGGAGAAGGAGGAGGAGGAGCTGGATTTATACCCCGCCCTTAACTTGGCGTCTCAGAGCGGCTTACAATCTCCTTCCTTTCCTTTCCCCACAACAGACACCCTGTGAAGCAGGTGGGGCTGAGAGAGCTTGTGACTGACCCAAGGTCACACAGCAGGCTGCATGTGGAGAGAAGTGGGGAATCAAACCCAGTTCCCAAGATTAGAGTCCTCCACTTCTTAACCACTACACCAAACCGGTCCCCTTCCTCACCAACTTCCACCCTCTTTAGGCTCCGCCTCCAAAATCTCCAGGTTTCCCCCCCACCCGGGGATGCCAATCCTTAGAGATGCGGGCTCAGAGGCATCTCATGCCAGACTAGGCTCCTGAGCTGTGGTGGGCATAGCACCATACAAAAACTGGAAACACCAGGACGATGAAGCCATCCCCTTTAGGAAGGAGCAGAAGAAGAGGAGGTGGCCAGACACATCCATTAAGACATGGGAGAGGGTGTCTTGGGGAAGGGGGAAAAGGGGTTCCAACTTGTGTTTTGGGGTCCCCACTGCTTCAGAGGGCTCCTTTCAACTGCCCTTGGCTCATTCTTTCCCCTGCACTTAAAAGGTCAAGGTTTCCCTTGCTCAAGAGCTAGTTGAATCCGACTGTAGGGGGCGGTGCTCATCTCCGTTTCCAAGCCGAAGAGCCAGCACTGTCCGAAGACGTTTCCGTGGTCATGTGGCCGGCATGACTAAACGCTGAAGTGCACGGAACACTGTTACCTTCCCGCCGAAGTTGTACCTTTTTATCGACTTATGTCTTGCTTTCGAAATGCTAGGTTGGCAGGAGTGGGGGGGGGGGGCAGAGATGGGAGCTCACTCCGTCACGCGGCACTCGGGTCTTGAAACTGACAAACTACTGAACTTCCGGTCTGCAGCTCAGCGTCTTAACCTCTGAGCCACCGCGGCCCCATTCCCCTGCACTTAGGGGGTGCAAATTCCTGGCAATTTGGGGGTGGTGCTTGGGAAGGGGAGGGAGCTCAGCAAATGCCTCAGGCTCCACCCTCCAAAGCGGCCATTTTCTCCTGGGTAACTGATCTCTATAGGCTGGAGATCAGTTGTCATTCCGGGAGATCTACAGGCCCCCCCCCCGGGGGGGGGGGGCCCTGGCAACCTGACCTGCGCTCGCTTTCCTGACCCGGCGGCCTAGTGAGCCACCCCATACAGGAGTTCCCCCTGGGCAAGGCAGCAGTTTCAGGTCACTATGATTTATTAAAGAGCCTGAGCAGCTTTGCTGCCGCTTAAATATTTAAAGAGCCTTTGTACAGAGAGAGATTGAGAAGAAGCATGCGCGCGTACGCAGAGAGCCAGACAGAGAGAGAGAAAATAGCAGGTACTGAAAGACACGGCTCATCCAGCCCCACAACTGGGATCAATAAGTGAGTGGGCAGGGTGCCCCCCCCTTCCAACTCAGCTGCTTCTGCTGCTCTTCTCGAACTACCCACACCACCTTCTGAGCCCCCCCTCCCCCCACCTTCAAAGGTCAATGCCCTTTTGGCTCAACTGTGCACGAGCTCGGTTCCTAAAGAAGCCTGCACTCCACCAGGATACGGATTACAAAGATCAGTCGCATCCATGTCCCCGTGAGAAGTGCACGGTTTGCTGCTGGCCAAGCTGAGGGCAGCTGCCCAGCTACGCAGGGCAGTCGACTAGAGCAGGGGTCCTCAACCTTTAAAAAAAATATTGGGGAGGGGGTATTTTGCATGTGCGTGTGCTTGCAAGCCTGGAAGTCACAGTGACTCCTGGCGACCTCTTAGAGGGGTTAGGGCGTTTCGGAGAGGTGGCTGGATCTTGTCTGCCCCTGCCTCCCGGCCCTGGTATTCCTTGGAGGTCTCCCTTCCAAGTACTCGCCAGGGTCGGCCCCTGCTTAGCTCCTGAGATCAAGCTTGCCTGGGCTATCCAGATCCGGGGAGAGCCCTCACCCTTTTTTGCATCCTGCGGACCCCTTTGGAATTCTGACACAGCACGATGGGGGCACACAAAATGCCTGTCGTAAACAGGGCTGCTGCGGGAGGTGGAACCAGGTATCAAATGGCTACTGTGTTCAGGCAGTGAAGACGCTTGGGCTGTGCTCGCAGCTGCTGCCAAAGCGACATTTTAAAAAATCTCCAGCAACCAATCAGAAGCCCTGCAGGGCAAAAGTCCCACCTGGTCCCGCCCTCTTTCTAAAAACAGTCAGAAATATACCCTAAACCAGGGGCGTCAAACATGTGGCCCGGGGGCCGAATTAGGCCCCCGGAGGGCTTCCATCAGGCCTGCAAGTGGAACTGGCCATCTCCTGCTTCCAGTTCTGCTGCTCCTGCTGCGTCATAGCTCGCTTCGCCAGACTCTCTTAATCACTCACCCTGGGTCCTAGACTCAGAACTCTGAGCATGAGATTTCTGTGGTGAATGTCAATAAATCAAAAGTAGGTTTGCAGCTTACAGAACTTTTAAGCATGTTTTTATTCTAAGTAAAAAAAACCAAACCTTTGTGTTTGTGTCCTTTATAAAGTTAACACCTCTGCTACCTGGCATTACATTTTATGACACACATGGCCCAGGCCGGCCCAACAATGTCTCATTTATGTCAGATCTGGCCCTCATAACAAATGAGTTCGACACCCCTGCCCTAAACTATCCAGCTCTATGGAAAAATGGTTCCCATCTCTGGACCATCTTATAACAAATGACTGCCCGTGACATAATCCAATATATCTAACCTTACTTCACTCTTAACACACACACACAAAAACAGGTTGCTTACCAGTAACTGGTGATCTTCGAGTGGTCATCTGTGCATTCACACCAATGGGATCTAGTGCGCCTGCGCTGGATCTGCCGGTGCCTAGCAAGCTCTCTTAAAAGGATTTTCGTGCCTGGCCCAACTGAGCATGCTCAGGAGCCCCAGTGAGCATGCCCAGAAGGGCAGGAAGGAACGTTCGGTACCTTAGGTTTCGGTTTCAACCTCTCGGTATCGGACACAGACTTAACCTTCGACGTCGACGGCTTCGATGTCGATGTGTCGGCAGCGGAAGACATGGCGACGGAGGAAAGAACTGGCGGGTCAGCCATCGGATGAAGCGCTTTCTCCAAGAGGAAAACTCTTAAACGTGCGGCCCTGTTCTTCCGAGTTTGGTTGGAAAACTGCGCACAATGTTCACAGGAGTCTGGCTTGTGGGTTTCCCCAAGACAGAAAATACAGTACTTGTGGCCGTCTGGAGGAGCCAATTTACTTCCACAATTACGACAACGGTTGAAAAATCCCCACTTTTTTGACTTTTTTGTCTTCTTCTTCTCCATAGACTGAGGAGAAAAAGACCAGCGACAGGGGGGGGGGGGCAGCGGCCCGAAGGCCTGAGGCAATTTTACCTCAGACAACGAAAAACAAAAAGTCTCTTTTTTTTTGTCAAAACACAGAAAGAGAAACTGAAGAAAAACTGAGGAGAAAAACGAGAGCTAATCACTAAAAAGTGATCCAAAAGCAGCGATCCGGCCAGACCTCTCGAAGAAAGGTCTGCTCAGCGCGGCGGAAAGAAAAGAACTGGCGGGATATCCGTGCCTGCCCTTCTGGGCATGCTCACTGGGGCTCCTGAGCATGCTCAGTTGGGCCAGGCACGAAAATCCTTTTAAGAGAGCTTGCTGGCACCGGCAGATCCAGCGCAGGCGCACTAGATCCCATTGGTGTGAAGCACAGAGACCACGAAGATCACTAGATAACTCTGTCTGCATCTTGCAATCATCACGCCACTCACAAAATGCTTAAACACCAGTAGTGAATACACTGACCACGAATGTTCATCTGCACCTATGATTTAGTACCACAGTCTTCTTCAACCAACACTTTCACACAAGGCAACTTATAACTAGGGTTTAATGTATGTAATATATCTTACCTACAGATGCTTGTTTGTTTGCACTGGTTTCTTGAATGTCATGTTCCTTTCGCAATACTTATTTTTGGCAAGATACAGCTGCATAACCGTTTGTAATTGTAGCGATTGAAATACTAATAAAACTTATTTTAAAAAAATTAAATTTAAAAAAAGGAAGGCCCTCGGCTTTTGCTGCCAGCCTAGGACCACAAGAACAGAGTGGCAGGTTCACAAATAAATAAATAAATAAATAATCTTTCGATTTATTAATCGCTCAATCCTGCAGAGCTTGCTGGCTCTGAGCGATTTACAGTTCCTCAATTACACACGGGACTAACAATGATTCAAGGGGTAAGGGATGACAACATTAAATCACACACGTTCGCAGCCAACGGGGAGTTTTGTTCAGCTGTAAGGTCAGACGTGTTCCAACGGCATTTTTCCCTCGGCGTGGCTTGATGTCGTCAGCTTTCTCCGGACTGCTTCAAGCTGCAGTGCAGTACTGCCACCGCCCAGCCGGACGGCCCATTACAGGCTTCCTTAATGCCGAAGAGTTCTTTCTAAGCTTTTCGGTCTTACGCGCTGGACATTCCATTCATCGGCTAACACCTCCCCCACCGGGGGGGGGGGGGTAGTGTGCCCCCCCTCTCTAAGGAGTGGTACCCATTTTATCTACTCGCCGAAGCTTTCGAACCGCTGGGTGGACGGCGAGCTGGGGACAAGGCTGGTAGCTCACACCAGCACGGGGCTAGAACTGACAGCAGCTCTGTTCAGCTCAGATGTATTAACCTGAGGATAAATCCCCTGGGCCCCAAGTTACACAGCCGGCCTTTACTCAGGTGCCCTCTTGACTATTCTGGAGGCATCTGTACCTGCCCGACGTATCTAGTCATGAAGGGCACGTGGTGACCAGACAGCACTAAAATTCCTTTCCTCTGATGATGCATGAAGGGCAGACCAGACAGCACTAAAATTCCTTTCCTCTGAGGATGCATGAAGGGCAGACCAGACAGCATTAAAATTCCTTTCCTTTGATGATGCAGAGCCACCTAATGTAGACTTGGGCAGGGGCAATTTAAGAACATAAGAGAAGCCCTGTTGGGTCAGGCCAATGGCCTGCCTATTCCAACACTCTGTGTCACACAGTGGCCAAAACCCAGGGGCCATCAGGAGGTCCACCAGCGGGGCCAGAACTCCAGGAGCCCTCCCACTGTTGACCCTCAAGCACCAAGAGTACAGAGCATCACCGCCCCAGACATAGTATTCCATCTCTACCTTCTGGCTAATAGCCACTGGTGGACCTCTGCTCCATATGTTTATCCAATCCCCTCTCGAAGCTGTGTATACTTATAGCCTCTGTCACTTCCTGTAGCAGTGATTTCCACGTGTTAATGACTCCTTGGGTGAAGAAGTACTTCCTTTTATATCTGTTCTAAACCTACTGTTCATTAATTTCATGGAGTGCCCGCAAATTCTTGTATTGTGAGAAAGGGAGAAAAGTACTTCTTTCTCTGCCTTCTCTACTCCATGCATATTTATTTATTTTTGGATTTATAACCCGCCCTCCGCAAAACGGGCTCAGGGCGGCTAACAGATGAGGCACGTGTGCCAAGATTCATACAATTAAAAACAGAATAAAACAATCATTATACAATGCAATAAAGTGCAGGTGCTCTAGTTGTCACAAAAGTCCTTAGTAGCAAGATGGGGCTCTGGTAAAGATGGTCCCAGAACAACAAAGTAACAAGTAAGTTCCAGACAGCACTGCCATCCATCCTTCATCCCAGGGCCATCTCACTCCCCGATGGTACCCACTCCGATTGGTGGCGGCGGCGACTCCTACTCAAAAGCCTGGCGGGAGAGCTCCGTCTTACAGGCCCTGTGGAACTGTGCAAGGTCCCACAGGGCCCGGATCTCCTCCGGGAGCTCATTCCACCAGGTAGGAGCCGCCACCGAAAAGGCCCTGGCTGCAGCAAGTTTGGTATCTTTGGGGCCTGGAGTTACCAGGAGATGTTGGGTCCCCAACCATAGTGCCCTTGGGGGAACATATGGGGAAAGGTGGTCCCTCAGGTATGCCGGACCCTGGCCATATAGGGCTTTAAAGGTAAGAACCAGCACTTTGAAGCAAACCCGTAATGCTACTGGCAGCCAGTGCAGCACTTTCAGCACAGGCCTGATATGGTCCCACCTAGAGAGACCCATCAACAACCTGGCCGCCACATTCTGCACTAGCTGCAGGTTCCGGATTTGCTACAAAGCCAGCCCCATGTAGAGAGCGTTACAGTAGTCTAGCCTCGAGGTGACCGTCGCATGGATCACTGTGGCCAGGTCATTTTTGTAAACCTCTCTCATGTCACCCCTGAGTTGTCGTTTCTCCAAGCTAAAGAGCCCTAGCCTCTTTAACCTGTCTTCATAGGGAAGGTGCCCCATCCCCTTAATCATTTTACTTGCCCTTCTCTGCACTTTTTCCAATGCTGTAGTATCTTTTTTGAGGTACGGAGACCAGAACTGTACATAGTACTCCAAACGAAGCGGCACCATCAATTTATACAGGGGCATTATGATACCCCATTGATCTGTTTTCAATTCCCTTCCTAATAATCCCAAGCACAGCATTTGCCTTTTTATTGCCGTCACACACTGGGTTGACATTTTCAGTGAGTTATCTACCATGACTCCAAGATCTCTCTCCTGGTCAGTCTCCCACCAGTTCGGACCCCATCAACGTGTATTTATTTCCACTTCAACACCTCCCCCCCCCCCTCATCCAGTAAGTCTGCTGGGCAGCACTGGGTAAACCACACTCCGGGATTTTCATCCCATGATTCTCTGAGCTTTTTGCAGGAAAGGCAGGATATAAAATAATACATTCTATATATACATAATACATATAGATACATACATATATACATAATACATTTACTGGACGGCAATTAACCCCCCCCCCCCATAAAACAGAAGTCTGAGCCATTTGAGCAAGCGCTGCAAGACCAAGGCTTAGGATTTTTGCGGATGTGAAATTTTCCTAATGTAGCTTGCCCAGTTTTACGGGATATTTTATGCGCATTCTTAATACTGTGAAATGCACTTCGGGCTCTGGGGCTGAGCTGATTTGGAAATCCTATGAAATGAAGCTACAAATGTCATCCCCATCGTGGTGGGGATAGAGACATATTAAAGGACTGCACCTCCAGACACACGCACACTTTTGCCGCCCAATAGGAAGGAAACGCCAGCAAATAAAGCTTCTCTCTCTCTCTCTCTCTCTCTCTCTCGTGCGGGGGGGGGGCTTCGCTGCACAAACAGGCTGGGAGGGAGAAAACGCATCCCCCTTGCCCAACTGACACTGATGCAGCGAGAGGAACGTGGAGAGGCTGGAGGCTCAGACCTCTCCCATAGCAACAGCCTAAGCCAACTTCAATAACCACGGTAGGTTTGCACAAGGTATCCACAGGCAGTAAACAGCGGGGAACAAACTGAATGTGCCTGCTTTTTGAAAGGTATCACGAGGGCTCTTGGGTGCTGTACGACAGGGTCCCTTACCCCCAGGCACCCCGGCCAGGAACACTGGCACCTTCTCTGGAGTCAGCTGTGAAGGCTGGAGGGTTCCTCATCAGTGGACCTCGGATCTTCGAGGCAAACTAGGGGAGGCGGGCTCAGACTAACAGGAACACATGAAGCTGCCTTAGACTGAACCAGACCCTTGGTTCACCAGAGCCGGTATTGTCTACTAGGACTGGCGGCAGCTCTCCAGGGTCTGAAGCAGGTGTCCCCGACATAGCGCCCCATGGGCACCAAGACCTCGAGGGTACTCAATGGGCAGTCAGGTTAGGACAGATAAAACGGAAGTACTTCTTCACCCAAAGAGTAATTAAGACATGGAATTCACTGCCACAGGAGGTGGCGGCGGCTATGAGTATGGACGGCTTCAAGAGGGAATTAGATAAACATATGGAGCAGAGATCCATCTGTGGCTATTAGGCACGAGGTATACATAGGAACTCTCGGTCAGGGGCAAATGATGCACTGTATTCTTGGTGCTTGGGGGGGGGGTCAACAGTGGGAGGGCTTCTAGTCTCCTGGCCCCACTGCTGGACCTCTTGATGGCACCTGGTATTTTTTGGCCACTGTGTGACAGAGTGTTGGACTGGGTGGGTCTTTCGCCTGATCCAACATTGGCTTCTCTTATGTTCTTATGTATGGCACCAGCTGACACATTTGCTGGCACCTGTTAAGTGCTTGTAGAAAATGAGCAGTGCCCAGTGGATCTTTTGCGCAGCAAGAATTCTGATTGGCCACTGAAGATCTGATTCTCTGATTGGGGGTAAAAAAACATTGGTTTGGGAGCAGCTGCCCCCATGGCACCAGGATCTTCACTGAGTGACTGAAGGTCGGCTGTGTGAGCACGAGAAAACGAACATTATGTTGATTTATAAAGGCATCCTGCTACGCAGAGCTTCTGCCCGCCATGTTAAGTTACTGACAGTGTTCCCTCTAAGCTGAGTTAGTGTCAGCCAGTTCACCGTTTTTTAGCCTCTGTCTCTCACGTTTTTGTCTTCGCTCAGGGAGGAGGGCTCCAGAGCAAACTAATTTATGCAGTAGCCAAATCGCTTGCTCACAACTTTATGCCAGTAAAGCTGAATTTTTGCTCACAAGACTCCACAGCTTAGAGGGAGCATTGGTTACTATTTATTTATTTAATTTGATTTATACCCCGCCCTCCCTGCCAGGCAGATTCAGGGCAGCTTACATTAAAAATGTAAAATGCATTCAAACACAGGATGATACACATCATAAAACTCAAGTACAAACAATTAAAGTGAAGGTGGCGGTATAACGTTACACAGTGATCCCAATAGGCCATGATAAGATGGGGACAAGGGAGTAAGGGCGGAGTCAGTATCCAGCATATCACAGGCTGTTCGTGATGGCATACAGGGCCTTACCACAGTTAGAATCTCACATACTGTTAGAATTAAACCAAACCTCACTCCTTGCCACGTTGTGGTTGGCTCCGCCTTCCACAGCAGCCATTTCATGGTTGCACCCACCGCCCTGCATCAGAACCCTAAAGGTGCCCACGACCCCAAAAGTGTCGGGGACCCTTCCTCTAAAGCAAAGGACTTTCACATCAGCTACTGCAAGATCCTTGAAGTGGAGACGCTGGGGATCGAACCCGGCACTTTCTGCATGCCGGGCAGAGGCTCTATCCACTGAGCCACAGGGCCCCTCCCCTGACCCACTCCCCCCCACATTGAGCCACGGGGCCCATCCCCTGACCCCCCCCCAGCCCAACTCTCTGTGTCAGCCAGGCATCAACTTGGCAGTCTAGGAGGCGGGGGTGTCGGGCTTGACAAGCTGTCAGTAAGGGCTGATTATTCCATTATGGGGAAATGTCCTGTGACACCTGACCCACCCACCCTCCCTCCCAGCTCGGTTTCGTCGCCCCCCCCCCCCATTGCCAAGAATGTCACCGCTGTGGCGGCGATCCCGACTCTCAGCCTGGATCGAGGCTGACAGTGACAACCTGCCTCCAGCCTCTGCTCGAGACCTTGTGGGAAGAAGGGACTCTTTGAACTGTCTGAAGGTATCCCGGTGGGGCCGCCGAGATGCTCGGCACGCAAACTCTTCGGGCCAAGGAGAGACGCCGGCGGGAGAAGGCTGCCCTGGAGAGGTGGAAACTGAGGCTGCTGAGCTAGAGCAAGACAGACCTAAAGAATAAATCCCCTGCCTGGGGTGGCTAGCTCTGCGGTGGGAAATGCCTGGGGATTTGGGGGGTTGAGCCCAGGGGGGGCAGAATCTGGGGATTATGCCATGAGGGCATAACACAATAGAGTGTGCCCTCTAAAGCAGGGGTGTCGAACTAATTTGTTACGAGGGCCGGATCTGACATGAATGAGACCTTGTCGGGCTGGGCCATGTGTGTCAAAGAATGTAATGCCAGGTAGTGGAGATATAAACATTATAAAGGACACAACCACAAAGGTGTTTTTTTTTAACTTAAAATAAAAACATGCTTAAAACATTAGCTCTGTCAGCTGCAAACCTACTTTTGATTTATTGACATTCACCACAGAAATATCGTGCTCAGAGTTCTGAGTCTAGGACCCAGGTTAAAATGTGAAATGGCTGATTGATTAAGAGAGTCTGGCGAAGCAAGCTATGACGCAGCAGCAGAACTGGAGGCAGGAGATGACCAGTTCCACTGCGGGTCTGATGGAAGCCCTCCGGGGGCCTGATCTGGCCCCCGGGCCGCATGTTTGACACCACTGCTCTAAAAGAACCATTTTTCTCACCCTGACCTGGATAGCCCAGGCCAGCCCGATCTCGTTAGATCTCAGAAGCTAAGCAGAGCTGAGCCTGGCAGGTACTCGGATGGGAGACCTTCAAGGAATACCAGGGGCTGGGGCGCAGAGGCAGGTGATGGCAAGCCGCCTCTCTGAACGTCCCAGCCCCACTAGGGGTTGCCAGACACCAACCATGACTTCCAGGCACACACACACACACACACACTCACAAAAAAGTGTCAGTGCTGTCTACTCAGACTGACCCTGGCTCTCCAGAGTCCCAGGCATGGGTATTTCACGTCACCTCTTTCCAGCACAACTCTCTACAAAGGATGAGTAAAGGCCTTCGGATCCATGGCTACTCTGTTCCCCCAAGAAGAGCATAACGGCACGTGGGAACCTTCAAGAAGGGAGCAGAGGCACCTGCCAGAGCACTCTTCGCTGCCAGTGCAGATCATTACTCCTTACCTTACGGATCTCTTTCGGTCCCTTTGAAGGCAGCCATCCAACACTCAGAAGTGAGGATGGGCTCCTTTCACAGTGTCACCACAGTGTCACCACCAATGCTCCCGCTAAGCAGGGGAGTCCTGTGAGCAAAGATCCTTCTTTGTGAGCTAATGGCATTAAAGTTGTGAGCGAGCGATTTGGCTGCTGCATCCAATAGTTGGCTCTGGAGCCATCCTCCCTGAGCTGAGACAAAAATGTGTGAGCCGGAGGCTAAAAAACTGTGAGATAGCTCACACTAACTCGGCTTAGAGAGAACACTGGTCCCCACTAACCATCTGCTGAGCCTGTAGCAGGATACTGAAGAAGCGTGCGTGCACACGAAAGCTTATGCCAGAGATAAAACTTGGTTGGTCCTAAAGGTGCCGCTGGACTCAAAAGCTTTTGCCCTGCTGCTTCAGACCAACATGGCTACCCCGCCTGATATATATACGTGGCTGAGAATATTGAATCAAGAATAACAAAGCCATGAAACACAACAACAAGAATAATACATAGATATCAGGGCTATTTTTGGGCAGGAGCGCACAGGAACAGAGTTCCGGCTGGCTCCCAAGTTGGCCACGTCCAGCAGGAACTCATTAGCATAATAGGCCACACCCAACAGCAGAAATTCATTAGGATTGGCTACATTAGGGGTGTGTGGCCTAACATGCAAAGGAGTTCCTGCTACAAAAAAGCCCTGGGTTTTGACAACAAACAAGGTAAACAGAATAAGAAGCAAAAGGTGGGTGTGGCTGGATAACCACACTTCTGGTAACATGGGGGTGCGTCCTAATGTGCTAATGAGCTGTGCTGTCAGGGGTGTGGCCTAATATGCTAATTAGTTTCTGGTGTTGGGTGTGGCTTATTATGCTAATGAGTTCCTGCTGGGCTTTTTCTATTTCTATGCTATTAAGTATAAGTAGGTCAAAAGCAGGAAAGTAGCCCGATGAATTGATACGAAGGTTCCGGACATTAATAACTTCGTCTCAAAACTCTTCTTCAGTTTAGACTATGACAAGTTATCTCAGGTATAATTTTTCAATACAACCAGGAAATACACATCTCAGAAGAACAGCCCTCAGAAGGATATGCAGTTTGTATAAACGGGCAACCAGGTCACTAACCAAAGAAACCTTAGAAAGAAATTTGGGCACCAATTCTTGCTGCTGGTCTTATGCCAGGAATAAAACTTTGTTGGTCTTTAAAGGTGCCACTGGACTAAAAAGCTTTGCCCTGCTGCTTCAAACCCATGTGGAGACCCCACCTGAATCTATCTTCAAGGAAGGCACCACATTTAAACCGCACGGAATGGAAATCCATCAACCTCACATGCACAGATACGGTCTGATATTTCCTAAACCTGGACGTTACCACCCAAGGGACTGACAATCAATAAGCCAATTACTGTGGAATGGCCTGCCTGAGGAAGTCAAGCTCACGCTCTCCTGGGCTTTCTGCAAACTCTGCAAAACTGAATTACTCAAGAGGGGCTTTGCTCTGCAGGCAATAGGACAGCACTGTTACAAAAGGCTTCACAAAGTGACTTTGGAGAAATTACTGGGGACAGTGGTCTGTACGACTGTGTATAGTTTGCTGTGGGTTGGCTCCCATTGTGCAATTTTGCATCAGGAGGAAGAGGAGGAGATTGGATTAATACCCCACCCTTCACTCTCAGAGCGGCTTACAAACTCCTTTCCCTCCCCCTCCCCACAACAGACCCCCTGTGAGGTCGGTGGGGCTGAGAGAGCTCTTTCCAGAATTGCCCTTGAGAGAACAGCTCTCACAGAACTATGGCTTGCCCAAGGTCATCCAGCAGCTGTAAGTGAAGGAGTGGGGAATCAAACCCGGTTCTCCCAGATTAGAGTCCGCACACTTAACCACTACACCAAACTGGCTCTCACCGAGCCATGTCAACATTTATGCTTTGCTTCAGTTCTGCTTTTGAGACTTCTGGTTGGATCTACAACCCAAATCCTATTTCACTGTTCACTGACTGTCTCATTCTCCCTGATTGTCCTGATGTGTAACCCTCCTCAAGTCCCAGTGAGAAAGGCAGACTACGAATAATATAAATAAATTAATACAACATTTGGATGGTAACATTAGAGTCTAACAGCAAGGACTCCTAGTAAAACAAGGCCTTTTTGTCAAGGCAGCAAGCAGATTACAAAACGTTTGAGTCCGACAGCAAAGATCTCTAGATTCCTAGTAAGATGTAACTGGAAGGCGCCGTGGCTCAGTGGTAGAGCATCTGCTTGTTGTGCAGAAGGTCCCAGGTTCAGTCCCCAGCATCTCCAGTTGAAAGGACCAGGTAGTTGGTGAGGTGAAAGACTTCAGCCTGAGACTCTGGAGAGCAGCTACCAGTCTGAGTAGCCAATACTGACCTTGATGGACCAGTGGTACTGATTCAGCACAAGGCAGCTTCATGTGTGCCTGCGTGTCCATGCAATGGAGTGGGGCTGGGACTGAAGAACTGGAAGCGAAAACACACCATCCCTAACAAAGATCACCTCCTGAGTTGATCCATGACCTCACCACACCTGTAAGAGAATGCTATCCTGAACGATTCCAGTTCGCACACTTTAAAAAACAAGAGAAGTGTGTGTGTCTTCCCACGGGATGGAAGGCACCAGAGAATGCCCGTGACTGGGCAGTTGCCGATTTCACCCGTTTGCAGGGCGGCACCTTCAGAAAGCTTTGCTCTGATGAGCGAACCTATTGCAGTGGAACATAGCAGGAGAAGCACTCCAATGCCATGAAGAGCTTTGTAAACGATGGTTTAAACCAGTGGTGTCGAACTCATCTGTTACGAGGGCCAGATCTGACATAAATGCCACTTTGTCGGGCCGGGCCATGTGTGCCACAAAACATAATGCCAGCTACCGGAGATAGAGGAGCTGCGGTGGCTCAAGTGGTTAAGACGCTGAACTGCAGGCTGTGGAAGGTCGGTAGTTCAGCAGTTTGAGACCCGAATGTGCCGCATGACGGAGTGAGCTCCCGTCTCTAGTTCCAGCTCCTGCCAACCTAGCCGTTCGAAAGCAAGATATTGCAAGTAGATAAATAGGTACCACTTTGGTGGGAAGGGAACAGCGTTCCATGCGCCTTGGTGTTTAGTCATGCCGGCCACATGACCATGGAAAGGCCTTCGGACAGCGCTGGCTCTTCGGCTTTGAAACGGAGATGAGCACTGCAACCCTAGAGTCGGATTCGAATGGCTTTCGAGCAAGGGAACCTTTACCTTTACCGGAGATAGAAACTGTATAAAGGACAGAACTTGTTAAGCTCTGAGTTGGTGTATCCTTACTGCACGGCCCCATGGGCTGGGAGGGGGCTCCAAAGGAAAGCCCATATGGGTGGACTAGAGAGCTAGTGGTGCAGCACCAGGCAGACACTCCCATGCTGATTGACTGCGGCAGATGAGGTTGCTCTGCTGTGCTGAAGCCATGATTGGAGTGGCTCTGCCAACTCCCCCCCGAGCAGTCTCCTGTTCCCTCCCTTGCACTAGTTGCTTGCGGGCCGCATAAAAGCCCTGGAAGGGCCGGTTCCAGACCCCGGGCCTTATGTTTGACACTCCTGGCTTAAACCTTGAACTGAGCCCAGTGCCTGGTCTGTCACCAGTGGACTGTCTGCGGAGAGGAAGTGATACGCAGATTCTGCTTAGTACCGGGTAGAAGCCAAGTTGCGGCATTCTGTGCAGACTGCAGCTTTTGAGTTGTCTTTAAGGGGAGACCCACGTAGAGTGCACTACTAGTCTAGCCTTGAATAAACCATACCATGGATCTATGTGGCCAGGTCAGCCCAATCAAGGCAGAGGGCCACCTTCCAAGCCAAGTGTTTGCAGTTGGATCAGCATGTGTCTCCAACAAGAAAACTGGATCCAGAATCACTCTTAGGCTCTTCATCAAGCGACAACTGGACCCTACCAGAAGTGGGGGGCCCCATGTCCTTCAGGGCCTCATCTTTCCCAATCAAGAGTAGCTCTGTCTTGTCAGGATTCAGTCTCAGCTCGCTCACCCTTTGCTGTTCAACCACAGCAGCCAGGAATTGGTTCAGAGATCACGTTGAAGGGTTGATTTGATGTGTTCTTGCCGCATCAAAACAATAATAATCGTGAGAAAGAACCTTTAGGGGCGGAATTAAGTTACAAGAGGCCAGTATCTATAAAACGTATCTTATCCGCACCGTGAAACAGGGTGCCAAATCCGTGCCTTCTTGGTACTAGATCTGCATTTCTCATGCTATGCCCCCAGGCCGCTTCAAAATGTTAATGCGCGTTTCGTCGGTCCACTCTAGAAATAAAAGCCCAGCCAAATGTGGCTCCTCGCACTTTAGATTTAAACTCCAATTTGCGCACAAACCCAGAGAACTAGTCAATTAATCACTGAAAACCAATTTCAAACAGGGGAGGCTGAGCTGAGAGCGCTCCTATTTTTCGGAAGCTATTTCGGGCCTGGCATTACTGCAATAGGGGAGAGGGGGGAAATTGCCAAAATACAACTTCCCTTTCGAACAATGCGTTTTCATTTATTAAATTTTAAACACTCTAATCTTCCTCCCGTATCTCAAAGAGATGCCTGTACTGAGGTTTTTGGTATTGTGCACGTTAATTCAAACTGAACGTGAGTGGCTAAAAAAAATCCTTTCAGGCGGAGACAGGCCTGAATTTCTTGCAATACAATAGACCTTTTCCCTACCTATTTTTTAAATGTAATTCACCCGTCCCTCGTCTTTCTCCCCAGTGGGGACCAATGTTCCCTCTAAGCTGTGGAGTCTTGTGAGCAAAAATTCTACTTTGTGAGCTACTGACATTAAAGTTGTGAGCGAGCGATTTGGGTACTGCATAAAGTAGTTTGCTCTGGAGCCATCATTCCTGAGCGAAGACAGAAATCTGTGAGCTGGAGGCTAAAAAACGGTGAGCTAGCTCACACTAACTCAGCTTAGAGGGAACACTGGTGGGGGACCCAAGATGGCTTACATCAGTCTCTTCTCCTCCATTTTGGTGTGCATGCCAGGCTTTGATCCGGCTCTTCCCCCAGGCTTTCATATAGGGGCCACCACTACCACCACCACCACCACCAATGGTGGGGGCAACAACAGGGTTAGGGGCGGTCCCCGGAATATCTGCCATAATATTGCAAGGCAGTGGTACCGCTGGCCTGGCCTTGGACCATCTACAGGACAATATCACCCCCAGTGAAATGACTGGTACTATCATGAAATTATTCGGAGACCACCTTGTCTTCATGGAGCACTTTATTCTTGTTTTCATTGTTATTTAATGGTTTTATTGTTTTATCTTGTTTTTATGCATGGGCTTGTGCCCTCTTGTAAGCCGCCCTGAGGGCAGGGTGAAAATGTTAATAAATAAATAAATCAGAGGTCATTTCGGGGGGGGGGTCGCGGGGGATCGCAGTTCCCCCGGGCTGCCTCTCCCCACCCCTGCCTGCCTGGGGCCAGGGAGGGCCTTCGCGGGGCTTCCTTGCACTCCCACCGGCCTTGCAGGTCCACCGCCGGGCCCCTCATGGGGCTCGGCAGTGGAGCAGCAAGGCCGGCACCGGCGGCCGGGACTGTTGGGGGCGGGGTGTGTGGCCTTATGACACACTTCTGGTGATGTCAGGGGGTGTGGCATATGCTAATGAGTTATGCTAATGAGTTCCCCTAGCTCTTTTTCTACGAAACGACCCCTGAAATAAATAAATGTATTTTCTCAGCAGCTGTGACCAAACTGAGCCAGACTCTCTCTCTTTCCTTTTTGGGTAACCATTGGGAGAGGCACTTCCTCAAACCCAAGACTGGGCCCTTCAAAAAAGTTCTGCAACACACACCCCCGGCTCGAATTATAGACAATTAAAATAGTAATGCAGTACATTCATGAAACTACTGATGAGGGTTAAAGCAGAAGGTGCTAAAAGCATGATTGCAGGTGAACATCAAGATTATAAAAGTAACAACTACTGGGAAATTACACAAGTTAAACTGATGATGAAGAGACTGAAGTTGCCAAGGATTTTCTATTCTTTGGCTCCGTCATCAACCAAAAGAGAGACTGCAACCAAGGAATCAGAAGGAGACGGACACTGGGAAGGACAGCCAGGAAGAAGCTAGAAGAGATTCTTAAGCGTAAGGATGTGTCACTAGCGACCAAGTTCAGGATAATTTATACCACATTATACAATAAAAGCCCCTACCCTGAAAGGCTATGTTCATGCACTTCATGCAAAGTTGAATCAGTAGAGCATATACTTTTCAGTTGCCCATTCTACGGAGAGGCTCGTCTTAAAAGTATTACCCCACTAGTTGATAGGATACCTGGTCACATTAATACAAACAAAGCAAGGCTTCACTGGCTTCTATCAGACAGGAATGCAGAGTTTACACATTCAGTTGCTGAGTTCTGTGCATTGATTCTTAGATTGCGGGAGTCGCATTTTAAAAGTTTTTTAAATTTAGATTTTTATTCTGTATATTATCTCTGTTTCCCCACCCCCCCTCTTTCTCATATTATGTTTATATTGTTTGCTGGTCTTAAGACCGTAATAATAAACTAAACTCTCCTGCAACTGTAAGGAGACAATGACATGACATACCACATTATTCCCCATTATTCTGTATGGGTGTGAAAGTTGGACAATGAAGAAAGCTGACAGGAAGAAGGTGGATTCATTTGAAATGTGGCGTTGGAGAAGAGTTTTACAGATATCGTGGACTGTCAATGAAAGACAAATAAGTGGGTTCTAGATCAAATCAAGCCTGAATGTTCCCTAGAAGCTAAAATGACTAAACTAAGTCTATAGAACTTTGGAAGGCCAAGCGCCGAAGAATAGATTCTTTCAAATTATAGTGCTGGAGGAGACTCCTAAGAGTCCCTTGGACTGCAAGGAGATCAAATCAGTCAATCCTAAAAGAAATCCTCCCTGACTGCTCCCTGGAAGGCCAGATACTGAAGCTCAACTACTTTGGCCACCAAACGAGAAGGGAGCACTGACTGGAGAAGACCCTGATGCTGGGAAAGATTGAAGGTCAAAGAAGACGGGGACGGCAAAGGATGAGATGGTTAGACAGTGTTATCGATGCAATGGACACGAAATTAAGCAAACTCCGGAGGACGGTGGAAGACAGGAAGGCCTGGTGTGATGTGGTCCATGGGGTCGCGAAGAGTCGGACTCGACCATGCGACCGAACAACAACAACAAACTTTGGTCACGTCATGAGGAGACAAGACTCACTGGAAAAGACAATTATGCTAGGAAAAGTTAAATGCTGCAGGAAGAAGAGAGAAGAGATTGGATTTAGGCCCCGCCCTTCACTCGGAGTCTCCGAGCGGCTTACAAACTCCTTTCCCTTCCCCTCCCCACAACAGACACCCTGTGAGGTAGGGGGGGCTGAGAGAGCTCTGACAGAACTGCCCTTTCAGGAACAGCTCTGACAGAACTATGGCTTGCCCGAGGTCATCCAGCAGCTGCAAGTGGAGGAGTGGGGAATCAAACCCGGTTCTCCCAGATTAGAGTCTGAGCACTTAACCAAACAGGAAAAGAGGAAGACCCAACATGAGGTGGATGGACTCCATCAAGGAAGCCACAAGGGCCCTTGGTTTGCAAGACCTGAGCAATGCTGAGAACAATAGGGTGTTTTGAAGGTCATTAATTCATCGGGTCGCCATAAGTCAGAATGGACCGGACAGTATTTAACACACACAGTATGTAAAAGCAGCATCGATACAGAGTGACAAACTTAAAACACTTCTTGGTAGGAGGCAATATGGCAACCTCAGGGGAGACAGACCGGGGGGGGGGGTATGAACAGATGAATAAGAGCAGAGGAAATAAGGAAAGAACTGGCGGCCACATTAGGCAGAGAAGAACCCAGGTCCTGAATGCTAAGATGTTTTAATTGCAAGTTTTCAACATTTACTTCATTTATACCTCTAGTTCCAGCTCCTGCCAACCTAGCAGTTCGAAAGCAAGACATTGCAAGTAGATAAATAGGTGCCACTTCGGTGGGACGGCAACAGCGTTCCGTGCCCCTTGGCGTTTAGTCATGCTGGCCATGTGACCATGGAAACATCTTCGGACAGCGCTGGCTCTTTGGCTTTGAAATGGAGATGAGCACCGCAACCCTTGAGTCGGATTTGACTGGCTTTCGAGCAAGGGAACCTTTACCTTTTTCTTCCCAATGGAAACCCAAAGGGGCTTCTCTCTTCCATTTGATCCTCACAACAGCCCTGTGAGGTAGGTTAGGCTAGTAGTGTGTGACCAGCCTAAGGTTACCCAGCAAAGTTCTGTAGCAGAGTGAGGATCCTCCCTCTGACTAAGGGAGCTTTGACTCTGGAAAGCTCATACGCTGAAAATCTTGTTGGACTCTAATATGCTACTGGACTTGTATCTAGCTCTTGTGGAGAGAGGGAGTGTGGCTCAGGGGTAAAGCATCTGCTTGGCACGCAGAAGATCCCAGGTTCAATCCCTGGCCTCTCCAAATGGAGGGACCAGATATTAGGTGATGTGAAAAACATTTGCCTGAGACACTGGAGAGTCACTGTGAGTCCAAGTATATAATACTGACTTCGGTGGACCAAGGGTCGTTCAGTAGAAGATGGCTTCATTTGCTCTGTTGTAGACCAACCTGGTTACCTTCTAAAAATCTCTATCACAGTGCAAAAATAAAAGGATCCAGCCCTTTGGCAGGGACCCGGTTTAAAAGGCAGGGAACCCAAAGAACCCCCAACTGTGCATCTAAGATTTCTCACACTCGAGTGTACAGAGTCCATACCCTCAATCTGCACTCTGTATCTTATTAGGCAGCGACTGTACGCCACAGCCAAATCAGAAACAGAGCTAGCAATTCTTCCTTTGGGTTTGATCAATAAATCCTACCATGGCAGCCTGCAGCCCAGCTGTTAAGGAACAGAGAGACCGCTGTGGAAGAGCAGTTCTCCCCCTTACCCATGCTGCTCTGCAAGACTGCAGGCCCCGATGACCCAGAGCTACTCAGACTTGCACGGCTAGAGAAAGTGCTTCCAATCAGCCACGTCCGGTAGACTTTGTTACCCTGAAGAGCAACAACCAGCGTTGCTACCTGTACCCACCTGGCCTAGGGAGCCCAAGCCTGACTCCTGCTAGCCTTCAAATACGTCACAGGGAGTTTGAATTTTCTTAGTGCTGAACTTTAGACTTTTTTTCTAAATGCACAGCATAAAGAACTGCTGGGTGCGACGGAGCTCTCCCACTTACCCCTCTGAAAACACGGCCTCCAAATCAAAGTATAGCTCTCTGTGCTTTTTAAAACCGGCTTTCTCCATTTCGTCTTTTCTTTGTCCACTGTTTCGTTTTTCTAATCTCAACGGGGGAGCTCCTTGGGGAGAACCCCCCTCCTGTTTCTCACGCTGTTAAATGCAAGAACTGGCATAAAGGCAGAAGCGGGAGGAGGCACAAACATAGGACCTGGTGTGCCTGCTGTCCTTTATGAAGGAAAACAGGCCTTAGCTGTTAGAGAGGAGGAGGAGGAAGAGATCCACTCAGAACTCGGGCTTCCTGCAGCCACCTGGGACGCTGTTTCGTACACAAACAGTGCAAGGCTTTCTCCCTCTCCCAAAATACTAGAACTCGAGGTCATCCAATCAAGCTGATGGGCAGTAGGTTCAGGACAGACAGAAGGGAAATACTACTTTACACAAGAACTACTTTATACAAGAACTCGTGGGCACTCCATGAAATTGCTGGGCGGTCGGGTTAGAACGGATAAAAGGAAGTACTTCTTCACCCAAAGAGTGATTAACACATGGAATTCACTGCCACAGGAAGTGGTGGCAGCTACAAGCATGGACGGCTTCAAAAGGGAATTAGATAAGCATATGGAGCAGAGGTCCATCAGTGGCTATTAGTCACAAGGTATAGATAGGAACTCTCGGTCTGGGGCAAGTGATGCTCTGTCATCTTGGTGCTTGGGGGGGTCAACAGTGGGAGGGCTTCTAATGTCCTGGCCCCACTGGTGGACCTCCTGATGGCACTGGTATTTCTGGCCACTGTGTGATACAGAGTGTTGGACTGGATGGACCTTTGGCCTGATCCAACATTGTCATCTCTTATGTTCTTATGTTTATGTGGAATTCGCTGCCAGAGGACGTAGTAATCCACAGGAATAAACAACCTGAAAGGGGGATTAGATAGATTCATGGAGAATAAGGTCTATCGGTGGCTAGTAGCCATGGTGACTGAGGAGACCCTGCACATTCAGAGGCACGAAGCCCCTGAATCCCAGAGTCAGGAGGCAACATCAGAGGAAGGCCTCGGCCTCTTTGCCCTCGTTGGACCTCCAGAGGAGCTGGTTGGCTGCTGTGTGAGACAGGATGCTGGACTAGATGGACCACTGCCTGATCCAGCAGGACTCTTAAGTTTCTAAAACAGCAAACTGCTTGAGGAAACCCACCAAACAGTTTTGAGGCAAAAGAACAGGGCCGGTTCCAGATTTTTTTGGGGGGGGGAGGGGAGGGCTGGCCAGAGAGTTCCCAGCCCCCCCTTCCCACCCACTCAACCATGTGTCTCATTACGTGTCTGTGCATCCTTGCCCTCCTCACAAGCCCTCCTCCTGCCCATATTCATAGCCATCTGCACTGCTTGTTCCATGATCGCACTGGGCGGTGCGTCCAGCTGTAAGCATGAGCAGCAGGGAATTTACAAGCAAACAGGCAGGAAAGGGCATGTTAGGGGAGGGTCAACAGCAGTGGGCCCCGCCAGAAGCCCTGGGCCCCATTAACTGCCCCGTCTGAGGGTATCCTGACACCGGCCCTGCCAAGGTCTAAGGCGAGCTCCATCCCCCATAGCAGGGCTTATGCTTTGCTTCAGTTCTGGTTTTGGGACTTCTGGTTGGTTCTGCAACCCCAACCCTATTTCACTGTTTACCGAAGCTCCCTCTTGCTGATTGTATTGACTCGCTCTGCGTAATCTGCCTTGAGCCCTGGGTGAGAAAGGCGGACTATTAAGTAATGTCAGGAGTCATTTCGTAGAAAAAGAGGTGCAGGAACTCATGAACATAACTCATTAGCATAGCTTATTTGCATGTGCCACACCCCCTGACATCACCGGAAGTGTGTCAGAAGGCAACACCCACCGCTCAGGCTCCACTGGACTGTTTTGGATTGCTAGCTATGGAGGGAGGAGCACGCAGTTCTGTCCTTGCAGAGGAGGGAGAGCTTGTACCTGAAGGTGAGGGGGGGCTCTGCAACTTACCTGGCTGCTTCTTGCTCCTCGTGGCCCGACTGAGGGCTGCTGGGAGCAGGGGGCGGGGCTTGTTGCATGTGCCCGCCCCCTGGGCTCTTTACTGTCGGAGCTCCGCTCCTGTGCGCTCCCGCAGGAAATGACCCCTGAGTAACGTAAATAAGGGCTATGTTTCTATTGGTTTATTTAAAACATCTATTATCCACCTGTCTACCTTACGGAACTCAAGGCAGCTTACCATGTTAATAGAATATCAGATTAATGGTTAAGGATGTCGGAAATGAAGGCACCCTAATGGTAATTTGCCAGAGGTGACCAAGAAAGTCACAAATCACTCTCCTATGAATACTACCAAGAAGAGGTTGGACAAGCTTCTGCCAGGGATACTTTGGGCACAGGAGAAGGTCTCTCCTTAGGACTGACTGAGTAACCCAGAGAGCAAACTTTCACCTAATAATTATTCTCCAACTTTGATTGCTGGAAATACAATTTTAAACCAGCAAGGCTGTGGACTCAAAGGCACCACCGGCTGCTCCTAAGACTCTACTTTGGTTCCGGTATGTTACCTTGACAGGGAATGAACCGGAGAAAGCCTTGAAGGCAGCCCTTCCCTCTAAAACACTAAGGCGGGGATACGTTTGTTTAGGAAATTATACCTTAGCTTACCCTTCCCGTCAGGATTTCACTACAGCACCCATCACAGAGGTTTGGGAAACCTACAGTGCGACTGATCAATGGCCGGCTTTAAAACGCTGCCGGATGAATCAACTGAAATTCTTTAAATTATTGGCAGCCTGGTTGCCGACACACTGTGTTCCTTCCCGCACAGCGAGGGCTTTGGGGGAATAATAATAAAAAAAAGAACAGCTTTCTTCTTTATCCTTTTTGTACGGCACATCCATCAAACGACGGCACTAGAACAGGATAAGGAGCTCCTCCTAGACTACTGAAACTAGCAAATGAGGTACCTACCACTGTCCCTTCCGCTGGATAGTAATAACGCACCTGTATAGGAATATTGCTTCTATATTCACATGCCTTCTCCTGTGATGTCTTTTGATAACATGCTGTGTCTTGTTTCCTGTTGCAAGCCAAATGGTGAGGCCACATGGCCTCAATAGCCATGCCATAAACCCACATTCTTAGTCATGCCGGCCTCATGACCACGGAAATGTCTTCGGACAGCGCTGGCTCTTCGGCTTTGAAACGGAGATGAGCACCACAGCCCTAGAGTCGGATTCGACTGGCTTTCGAGCAAGGGAACCTTTACCTTTTACTTTACCTTTAAACCCACATTCTTTCACACTTTCATGCCAAAAGCCAGACCTCATGGCTACACTTTCTGGCCCACTTGCGACCAGTCACGTACACAATGAAGTAGCTGGAGTTTGGGTCAGCTGACTGCAGGCAGGGTCTCCAAACTTCCAGCCAATCCCACAAACCTGATGTTAGCAACCATGGCAACCAACAATTGGGCACACCCATGCCCACTCGCAATTGGCTGATGGTCACATCTAATTTGTGACTGGAATTGGGGTATAATTGTTTGATCCCTATGGGAGTGAGCTCTCTTGCTTAGCTCTCCCTTCCTCCTCTGTCAGTTTGTTTTATTGCACCTGAAATGCTGCCTCTTGAGAGACAAAGAGTTGCTTTGTGACTTGGAGCACATGTGGTGCAAAAATGGGATTTACCTTCAAAATCCCTTGGTACTTGGACTATCTTGGACTGATGAATACTCCTGACGTGGTAACTATGAATCATTAATGTTAAGGCAAACAGCCCTAGCCTTTGTTATTTTTGTAATCTCTGGTAGTCTATGCTAAACTCTGTACTGAATAAAGATCCTTCTTATTGCTAAATTGTCTTTGACGTTGTAACTGAATTCCAAGTCTAAGTCTCGTGCCTAAACGCTCACCATATACGCTACCATTGGAGAAGAAAGGTGTGCATCTCTGGAGTGAGTTGCTAAGGTGTTCTGTCCCAGATGCCAACTAAGGGTTTGGAATCTCTCCCTTAGGAAAAGCAGGGACTAGTGAAAAGAGGTTCTGGTGGCATATTGTTCTGGAAACCAGAGAGGGTATAGACCATCTCGTGGTTTGTTGTTTAATGTACTGAAAAGGACAGGATTCCCTCCCATTCCTGGACTGGCCTGGGTGGGCTAATCCTGTACAGCACACACACCCCACCCCGCTCTTGAGCTTCTCTGCAAAAAGGGACATGACCAATGTTCCCTCTAAGCTTTGGAATCTTGGGAGCAAAAATTCTACTTTGTGAGCGACTGGCATTAAAGTTGTGAGCGAGAGATTTGACTGCTGCAGAAATTAGTTTGCCTCTAGAGCCCTCCTTCCTGAGCTAAGACAAAAATGTGTGAGCCGGAGGCTAAAAAACTGTGAGCTAGCTCACACTAAGTCAACTTAGAGGGAACATTGGACCTGGCCTACTATTTCCAGGAACTGAAATCTGGATACCCGTCCACAAGAAGACACAGGAAAGAGAAAAAAAGATTTGGAGGGGGAAAAAAGACTACGGAACGGACCCAGACGGCTTTTTTCCCCATCCACCTGCACCCAGGCCCCCATCCCACGTGGTTTTTGTACGCACAAGTGCTATGATCTTGAACCTAAGCTTTTTTTGGTGCAATGAAGAAGGACACACACACACCCGGCCCTTTATCAGCAGCAGAAAATCTGGCTGCATCCAATCTAATGCATGGCAAGATCTCACATTAGGAGGTTAATACCGTTTGATTGAGGATGGCTGGATATTCCTTCTCAGCCCATCAGGGGATTGGAAAAAGTAGCCACGATATGGAAGGAGGAAACAGGGCTAAAGGTTCGGGGATGCTCTCTTTATACTAACGCTGAGCAGCGTTTGCTTCTCTAACCTACCCCCCACACTTGGTTCGGCAAGGGATAAAATCTTGAAGGAAGAAATTGGGGGGGGGGGGAGGCTGTGGCTCAGTGGAAGGGCCTCTGCTTTGTATGCAGAAGGTCCCGGGTTCAATCCCTGGCTTTCCCAGTTAAAGGAGTCAGGTGATTAGCGGGGTGAAAGATCTCCACCTGAAACCCTGGAGAGCTGCACCCAGACAGGGTTAGCAAGACCGACCTTGATGGACTGAGGGTCTGACTCAGTATCAGGCAGCTTCATGTGTGAACACAGCAGAAGCTTCATACAAACAGAGATTAATAGCCTTTGTTAAGCTTGTATGGAACATCTTTCAAGGCCAGTCCAAACAGCCAGCCAGTCGTCCTGCAAAAATCTGGCTGTTGTCTTCTGAAATTGTCCCACAGCTTTCACCATCCTCAAGTTCTCCTCTCTTTGAAGCTAGCCCTCCTCTGTTCATAAGAACAGCCCTGCTGGATCAGACTAGTGGTCCATCTAGTCCAGCATCCCGTCTCACACCGTGGCCAACCAGCTCCTCTGGACGGCCAAGAACAGAGCAGAAATGCTAAGGCCTTCATGAGAACATCAGAAGAGCCCCGCTGGATCAAACCAGTGGTCCATCTAGTCTAGCATCCTGTCTCACACAGAGGCCAACCAGTTCCTCTGGATCGCCAACAACAGGGCAGAGATGCTAAGGCCTTCATAAGAACATCAGAAGAGCCCTGCTGGATCAAACCAGTGGTCCATCTAGTCTAGCATCCTGTCTCACACAGAGGCCAACCAGTTCCTCTGGATGGCCAACAGGGCAGAGAGGCCGAGGCCTTCATAACATCAGAAGAGCCCGGCTTAATCAGAACTAGTGGTCCATCTAGTCCAGCATCGTGTCTCACACAGTGGCCAACCAGTTCCTCTGGACAGCCAACAACAGGGCAGAGAGGCTGAATAAGAACATCAGAAGAGCTCTGCTGGATCAGACCAGTGGTCCATCTTGTCCAGCATCATCAGAAGAGCCCGGCTTAATCAGAACTAGTGGTCCATCTAGTCCAGCATCGTGTCTCACCCAGTGGCCAACCAGTTCCTCTGGAGGGCCAACAGGACAGAGAGGCCGAGGCCTTCATAACATCAGAAGAGCCCGGCTTAATCAGAACTAGTGGTCCATCTAGTCCAGCATCGTGTCTCACCCAGTGGCCAACCAGTTCCTCTGGAGGGCCAACAGGACAGAGAGGCCGAGGCCTTCATAACATCAGAAGAGCCCTGCTGGATCAGACCAGTGATCAGGCTGCACCTGGAGTGTTGTGTGCAGATCTGGAGACCTCACTTCAAAAAGATTGTGTACAGAGTGGAGCAGGTGTAGAGGAGAGCGACGAGGATGATTGGGGGCCTGGAGACCAAGCCCTGTGAAGAAAGGCTGAGGGACTTGGGAAGGTTCAGTCTGGAGAAGAGAAGGTTGAGAGGGAACATGATTGCTCTCTTTCAGCACTTGAAGGGCTGTCACAAAGGAGGGCAGGGAGCTGTTCCTGTTCGTAGCAGAGGAGAGGACTCGCAAGAACGGGATTAAATTAAGGGTGGGAAGGTACCGGCTAGATCTTAGGAAAACCCTTTTTACAGTCAGAGTTGTGCAACAGTGGACCCCCAGCTGCCTCGGGAGGTGGTGAGCTCCCCCTCCCTGGCAGTCTTTAAGCAGTGTCTGGACCAACACTTGTCAGGGATGCTCTAGGCTGATCCTGCATTGAGCAGGGGGCTGGACTAGGTGGCCTGTATGGTCCCTTCCAGCTCTGTGATTCTGTGATTCTACCTCTCAACATCTCTTGCCTCGAAAACCCTATGGGGACTTACGCCATAAGTCAGCTGTGACTAGACGGCACAGGGACAAGCTACCCGGAAGACTCTCCGCACCTTCAGTGGCGTTTCTCCTCACCTCGCAAACTACCTTTTCCTTGACGGAAAATTTCTCAAGCAGAAATTTATCCCCCTCTTTCCCCCCCATGGCCCCCTCCTGAGCCATCAGAAATACGGCAGTCACTACAGTTAATTTCCCCTGGGCCTAATAAATGGCTACCCCCGGGGGCTCCACAGTCGCTGCCTTCTCCACGCAGCATCAACGCTGACACACAGAGCCTGTGTAAAACATCGCCTGAAGCGATGAAACCCAACTCCTGCCTGAAGACGCAGCAATCGATGCGCCTCCTGCACAGACAGACGCAGGCGCTGCTCCCCCCCCTTCTCCCAGCCCACCCGGTGCTGAGCGCTAATTATGGAGCCAGGTTCAAAATTGCTCCCAAGATGCTCGGGCGTCTTGTCACACTTCCATCCAGGGCGCAGGGTACACGTCTGTTCTCAGTTAATGTCACTTCAGGGGTATGCAGGGAGAAAGACTGCTAAAGTGAACCTGGCAGGAGATTTATGGCCGCAGCACAGCTAAGGTTGGGGGGGGGGGACACACACCTTATTTTCTTTCCCTGCAGTAAGAGCTTCTTAACCATTCATTTATTGGGAAGGGAAGCCGACGGTGATCCCACCACCAGTTCTGTGGAGGCAGCCGTTCCCTTACCCACTGTAGACTTACAGCCCCTCTCTTAACCAAGGCTTATTTACTAACGCAGATTTAATTCCCTCGCCGTGCAAAGCGAAGACTCCGTACAACTGGACCATTAAGAGCTAAGGAAGATGCTCCTGAAAACCTCGGGGGGGGGGGGGGAGAACCTACATCTGGATTTATTTTTTGTTGAACGAGAGGGAACAGGTTTAAAAAGCTCCAAAGCAGAAAGCAATGTCCGCTTGTGTGCAGTCAACAAGGTGGAAAGAACTGTTTGGGGAAGCTAGCGACTGAGGGGTAAGAAGAAAAACAAGAACACTGAGATGAGGGGGAGATGTAGAAACAAGTACCGTTGGGACCAGGGTTCCCTCTAAGCTGAGTTGGTGTGAGCTAGCTCACAGTTTTTTAGCCTCCGGCTCACACCTTTGTGTCTTCGCTCAGGAAGGACGGCTCCAGAGCGAACTAATTTATGCAGTAGCCAAATTGCTCGCTCACAACTTTAATGCCAGGAGCTCACAGAGTAGAATTTTTGCTCACAAGACTCTACTGCTCAGAGGGAGCATTGGTTGGGACTAGGAGGGAAGGCGGGGAAGACAGTGGGGTAAATGGTCAGAACACAGGAAAGAAGAACACAGCAACTGGGGTCATAATGAACAAATGGAGAGTGGAGGGAAGACCAAGAAGAACATGAACAAGATTAGGGGAGCAGAGGCCAACAGGGTAGGGCAAGGAGGTCTCTTCTCCCTCCGAGTCCTTTACGGGTCCCCAGTTTTATTTTAGAATGCATGTATGCTACCTTTCGGCCAGAGAAGGGCTCCGGAAGTTCCAAACATATACTCCAAACAACAATTAAAAAATTACATGAAAACCATCGACACAAAACATGCAGCACATCAAAAATCACCGAGCACCCTCCGATGAGTCAACTTGTTCAACTCAAAGGCCTTCCGGACTAAATGCACCTTCGGCTTTGTCTGGAAGGCCTGCAAGGATGGTACCATTCTTGCCTCCGGAGAGGGGGAGATTCCACAGTTTGCAGGTAGGGACCGGAAAGGCTCTCCAGCAGCTCCCAACCCACCTCATTTCTGAAAAGGTCCATTCCTGCAGGATGACACCATCTGTGGACCTCAAACGCTCAGAGCCGGCTGCTGGGGTGGGGGGAACACAGACTGTCAGATACTCTGGATACACGAAGCTGCCTTATACTGAGTCAGACCACTGATCCACCAAGATCTGTGCTGCCACTCAGACTGGCAACGTCTCACCATAGTCTCAGGTCAAGTACTGAAACAATGCCCTCTTCCCAAAGGTGTTATTTCCCCCCTCCTTCTGAGTTCTGATCCACTGATCATACCATTCCTTTGCATGTCCCCGTTCCCTAGATATGGAGTGCATTATTGTACATGAAACTTTACAATGCCTCAAACAAACAAACACCCTCCAAACATGTCATACCCTAAAGAGTTTATAACATAAATTTGATCAGTGGGTTCATCCCAAGCCTGACTGCTACGGATAGTTACACAGCACCACTGGGTCTCTTGAACAAAAAAATGAAGCAAATCTAAGGCCAGAATCTCACCCAGTATAAATGTGCAGTTTTAAAGTTGGCTCCTGCATTGCAATTTTGGCCGATAAGCACCACTAACGTGCTTAATACCCTATCATGCAAGTAAATGGCCTTGGCTCCCTGCCATATAAACACATTTACTGCTGCCGGCTGGGTTAAAAGGGTACGTTCAGGCCAGAGAAGCTCTGTTAACACGCAGTTAAGCTGTTCTGGTCTGTCTCTCGTCGCCTCTGCTGACTCCTTTTGGGGTTATGGGGTTCTGCTTTCTTAATATGCTAAATATATGCAAATACAGCTGCAGAACAGCAGGTTTTATGAAGAACCCTGAGTCTGTCTGTGGGACTGTGAAGCAATCAGCCCAATGCAGGAACAGAAACACCCCCCCCCCCCGAAAACAAGAGGAGGAGCTGGTGCATTGCTTACAGGATAAATGTGGACTGGATCTGCATGAAGTCCATTGGAGACAGGGTATTTTTTAAATGGTGAAGAGTGGTAAAAAGGTAAAGGTAAAGGTTCCCTTGCTCGAAAGCCAGTCGAATCCGACTCTAGGGTTGCAGTGCTCATCTCCGTTTCAAAGCCGAAGAGCCAGCGCTGTCCGAAGACGTTTCCGTGGTCATGTGGCCGGCATGACTAAACACCAAGGCGCACGGAACGCTGTTACCTTCCCACCGGAGTGGTACCTATTTATCTACTTGCAATTTCTTGCTTTCGAACTGCTAGGTTGGCAGGAGCTGGAACGAGAGACGGGAGCTCACTCCGTCATGCGGCACCCGGGTCTCGAACTGCTGAACTACCGACCTTCCACAGCCTGCAGTTCAGCGTCTTAACCAGTGGTAATAGAACATAAAAGACAAAAGCTGGGATGAGGGACGGTGGTGACAGAAGGGGCCGTGAAGTCACAGCTGACTTCTGGCGCCCCCCTTGGGGTTTTCAAGGCGAGAGATGTTCAGAGGTGGTTCGCCATTTGCCTGCCTCCATGCCACAACCCTGGTATTCCTTGGAGGTCTCCCATCCAAATACTAGCTAAGGCCAACCCTGCTTAGCGTCCGAGATCTGATGAAACTGGGCTAGCCTGGACTATCCAGGTCAGAACGGGATGAAAGTCACTACGTTCCATATGTCCAAACTTAAACAAAGGACATTGTCAGCTACTGTTTAACAAGGGACTGTCTTTCACTTGAGGACTAATTGAGACAGACTGCGCAATGAAGCATCGTGGAAGCTATTTATGGGATAGATAGATAATAGATAGATAGAAAGAGAGAGACAGAGAAAGAGAGAGAGAGAGAGATCTACTAGTTCATTGTCAATCTAGCTAAAGTTTGGTGGCAGCAATGGCAAGCCACTAATGGCCTGTCTGTGTCCCAAAAAGGTCTGATCTGTGACCCCCCCCCCGCCATGCCAAGTATGAATACCCGCCATTGAGCTCCAAGGACAAGCATGCACTGTAGCCCTGAGGTGTCCTAGAATCAGAGAATATAAAACAGGCTGAGATACACGTTCAGCAAAAAAACCCAAAAACAAAAGCCTGCACTGGAGAGTCCGCTGGGGATTGCATTGCTTCAGATGACGGGTCTGCAGCATTTCGACAGAGCTTTAGAATGTCCTAAATGCCTCACATAAATTTTCTTATTGCCGACCACACAACAACCCCATAAAGTCGATATTATTATCCCCAAGCCAATCTCCTCCTCCTCCAAGCCGGCTGGGGGTGAAGCTGAGGGAGAGATGGTGGTCTAAGGCTGCCTAGTCAGTTCACAGCAGAGATGAGATCTGAGCCAGGGCGGCTCCCCAGTTTGCAGCCCAGTCACCCTTTGGAGGAAGAGAAGAGAAGAGATTGGGTTTATACCCCGCCCTTCACTACCCAAGGGAGTCTCAGAGCGGCTTACAACCTCCTTTCCCTTCCCCTCCCCACAACAGACACCCTGTGAGGCAAAAGAAGAAGAAGAAGAGATTGGATTTATACCCCGCCCTTCACTACCCAAGGGAGTCTCAGAGCGGCTTACAACCTCCTTTCCCTTCCCCTCCCCACAACAGACACCCTGTGAGGCAAAAGAAGAAGAAGAAGAGATTGGATTTATACCCCGCCCTTCACTACCCAAGGGAGTCTCAGAGCGGCTTACAACCTCCTTTCCCTTCCCCTCCCCACAACAGACACCCTGTGAGATGGGTGGGGCTGAGAGAACTCTTGACAGAAGCTGCTCTTTTTCAAGGACAGCTGTGCCAGAGCTTGTGACTGACCCAAGGTCACATCAGCAGGTGCAAGGGGAGGAGTGGGGACTCAAACCCGGTTCTCCCAGATTAGCGTCCCCGCACTTAACCACTACACCAAACTGGCTCAGCGGCTCAGTGGAAGAACCTCTGGGGTTGGTGTTTGTTTTTTTTAAATAATTTTTTACTTTCTATAAAATACAGTGTTATACATATAACTTCCAGATTTATCAATTAAAACAGTTAAACGCATTAGTCTTATAGCTTGCTTCAGCCTACTAATAAAATAAAAAGGCTTATCTTAGTATAAAAAAGGAGAAATCCTAAAGAGACGTCCACTATATATGGTTAGTAGCTTCTGTTACAGATTTAAACTCTTCTTTAGATGCTAAACATTCTAGAGCAGGAAACCAAATAGCCACGGATTTAGATATACAAGGGTTGTCATCAGTGTTCCCTAAACTTATTTGCCCTACTGCCCCCTTTTCAGAAAAAAAAATTTACTCAGCACCCCCCTGGAAATCTACCTTCCAGAAGTGGACAAAAAGATGCAGTGACAAATTTGCACATAGTAAAGAAAGATGTTGTTGTAAGTAAAGAAAGATGCTGTTGGCCTGAAGCCAGAGGCCAGCAACAACCACCTCACAATAGCCCAGCAGCAACACCAGTCTTACAGGGGTGCACATGCATTTGCAAATGCATGGCCGTGATTAGCTGTGGGAACCCCCCCTCCACCTCCCTCCCTGATCCCAGGGAAGACCAGGAGAAGGCAGGAAAAGGCTGCTTTAGATAGGTTCTGGACTCTTCTTTCTTTATGCTTCCACTGCCCCCTTATTTTTATTCAATGCCCCCAATTGCACCCAAAGCGCCTACTGCCCACCTGGATCGTTCCACCTCCCCCCAAGGGGCCGTTTTGCCCATTTTGGGAACCAGTGCTCTAAGCTGAGTTAGTGTGAACTAGCTCACAGTTTTTTAGCCTCTGGCTCACACAGTTTTGTCTTCGCTCAGGAAGGTTGGCTTCTGAGCAAGCTAATTTATGCAGTAGCCAAATCGCTCACTCACAACTTTAATGCCAGTAGCTCATAAAGTAGAATTTTTGCTCACAAGACTCCACAGCTTAGGGGGAGCACTGGTCGTCACCTTTTTGAGGTGGAGTCTGTAATTTTATCCAGGGGTCATTTCATAGAAAAAGAGGTGCAGGAGCTCATTAGCATAACTTATTTGCATTAGCCACACCCCCTGACATCACCGGAAGTGTGTCAGAAGGCAACATCCACTGCTCAAGCTCTACTGGACTGTTTTGGATTGCTAGCTATTGCGGGGGGGGGGGTTCAGATCTGCCCTCACGGAGAAGGGAGAGCTTGTACATGAATAAAACTTGGTCTTGAAGGTGCCACTGAACTGTTTTGGATCGCTAGCTATGGGGGGGAGGGGAACGCGCAGATCTGCCCTCGCAGAGCAGGGGGCGCTTGGTGCGGAAGGGCGGCCGTGGTGGGGGGGGCTCTGCAACTTACCTGGCTGCTTCTTGCTCTGACTGAGGGCTGCTGGGAGCAGGAGGTGGGGTTTGTTGCATGTGCCCGCCCCCTGAGCTCCTTACTGCCGGAGCTCCGCTCCTGTGCGCTCCCGCAGGACACATGACCCGATTTTATCTAATACGCAAAATTCTTGTACTTTCAAAATCCAGTCTCCAATAGTGAGGTTTTTGTTGGAAGAACCTCGGTTCTGTATGCAGAAGGTCTCAGACTCAATGCCCGGCATCTCCAGTTTAAAAGGACCAGGCGGTAGCGGATGTGAAAGACCTGAGACCCTGGAGAGATGCTGCCAGTCTGAGTAGACAGTACTGACCTTGATGGACCGAGGGTCTGATTCAGTAGAAGGCAGGTTCATGTGCTTTATTGTGACCAGCGTTCCCTCTAAGATGTGGAGTCTTGTGAGCAAAATTTCTGCTTTGTGAGCTACTGGCACTAAAGTTGTGAGCGAGCGATTTGGCTTCTGCATAAAGTAGTTTGCTCTGGAGCCGTCCCTTCCTGAGCTAAGACAAAAATGTGTGAGCCGGAGGCTCAAAAAACTGCGAGCTGGCTCACACTAACTCAGCTTAGAGGGAACACTGACTGTGACCATTAAGCCACATACAATTCCCTGCAGTCTGTGAGAGGACTAGGCTAGGTCCTTTTTTTCACCATGCAGGGATTAATACGAAGCAGCGTCCGACTGCATTTGAAGTGATACCTGACCATAAGGTGCATATGTACTGGATGCCACCAGCCAGGGTGCCATTTTGTTCGCTGAAAAAGAAGCAAGAATGCTGCGGCAACTGCAAGGTGCATCGCCCTCCCGTTTCTCAAACGACCCAGCACCGTGGTGGACGTGACACTCTCCTACCCAGTGCTCCCTCTAAGCTGAGTTCATGTGAGCTAGCTCAGTTTTTTTAGCCTCCAGCTCACACATTTTTGTGTTAGCTCAGAAAGGACGGCTCCAAAGCAGACTGATTTATGCAGTGGCCAAATCGCTCACTCACCACTTTCATGCCAGTAGCTCGCAAAGTTGAATTTTTGCTCACAAGACTTCACAGCTTAGAGGGAGCATTGCTCCTACCCTATGGCTGAAACCCAGCTATGGCGATTTTGGGTGCTACCCAGAGAGGAAAAAGATCAGACGACGTACATCGGACCCTCTCCTGCTCAAGCCCCGTTGCAGTGAATAAGAGGAGTGTGAGAACTGGGGGGTGCGGAAGAGTAGAAGACGGGTTGATGAGCAATTTGGGTACAAAGACCAGCCCTCACCCTGCTCCTTCCTTCCCTGCCGCAGAATGAGGACAGCCAAGACAGGGCGAAAGCACAGCTGTGGTCGGGAGCGGTGCAACCAGCAATGCCACTTGTAGAGGAGGCACCAGACAGCTGGCCGCTCGGCCCCTCGTCGGACTAATATCCCCGCCGTCCATCCAGCACATCTGCTGGCTCTGAGCCCGACCCACCGGGGAGCGGCACGCAGATCTGCCAAAGCCAGAATTGAAGTCCTTATGCACTGCAAAACCACAGCTGCTCCACACCACCGGAGGCCAGGTTTTGCTTCGTCTGGTCCAGAGCCTTGGGCCACAGTTGTTCTCGTGCGGGGAGGAAAGGGAGCATTGGCAAGCAGACACGCCACAGCATCCCTATAGTGCCTTGAGATGTCACCAGCCAACAGGCTGAAGGAAAGGGGTGGCCTGATTCCGCTAAGGCAAAAAAAATAAAATAAAGCTTCCCCCATCCCTTGCAGCACCCTGCTTCTGCACCGCGCCGTGTTCCCTGTGACCCGCCGAGTGCCGTGCGGGGATTAGGAGAAGGGTTCCAAAAAAGGAAACTGGACCAGTGGCATCAGCAGACACAGCTGTGCTGTGCTGAGAATTAAAGGATGACGGGTGGGAAGGGAGGTGAGCCGAGACACGATGAGGCAGACACGATGACAGCTCACAGTTCGGTTCATCTCAGAGCCCTTGCTGACAAGAGAATTCGGGCGCCCCGTGTTGGGCTCTCTGCCCCTGTTAGGAGTCTACTGCTGCTTCCCCTACCAACTTGCTACCTTCTCGTCCTTAGGAAGGCAAGAAAGAGCATCTAGATGCCTTGCTTTAGAAAATAAAGAGCCTGTGTGTTCCATTTTTCACGAGGCCCAGTTGCGCTAGAGCAGGGGTGTCAAACATACAGCCCAGGGGTCGGATCAGGCCCGCAATGGAACTGGCTGTCTTCCACTTCTTCTTCCAGTTCTGCTGCTCCTGCATCATTGTAGGTTTGTAGCTTACAAATACACAGCTGAACAGCATACTCAAGATTGCAACAGCACAGACATTTTGATGCAATAATTCAGAGCAAGAGGTGTCAGTTACCAGACACTGTTAAATAAACAAAATATTGCAAGACTGCTAATGTTTTAAACATGTTTTTATTTTAAGTAAAAAAAAGGCCATTGCGTTTGTGTCCTTCATAAAGTTTATATCTCTGCTACCTGGCATTACATTTTATGACACACATGGCCTGGCCCAATAAGGTCTCATTTATGTCAGATCCGGCCCTCATAACAAATGAGTTCGACACCCCTGTGCTAGATTGTGCCATCTAGAGCAGGGGTGTCAAACATATGGCCCGTGGGCCAGAAGCGGCCTGTTCAGGGCTCTTATCTGGCCCACGAGTCATTAGCTTTACTGCCAGATGACAGAGGCAGTGCGTTCTGCTCCTGTATACTGTCCCAGTGCTAACGCACAATGGGCACTGAAAGTGGGAGGGTGGGCATCAGGGAGATACTGTAATGAAATACTGTACGAGTGTTAATGGTTTGAGCATGTTTGTTTTTTGAGTAAAAAATATTGTTAATTGGGTTTGCCTGTGTGTCCTTCATAAAGTTTTTATCTCTGGTACCTGGCATTACATTTTATGGCACACAGGGCCCCGGCCCAAAGTAACATTTATTTCAGATCCGGCCCTAGACCTTTGGTCTAGAGGGTTGCCTTCCGTTGTTTGGAACAGTGATACCCTGTGTCCTGGGAGCCACCTGAACACAAAAAGCTGCCCTATACTGAATCAGACCATTGGTCCATCAAGGTCAGTATTGTCTACTTAGACTATCAGTGGCTCTCCGGGGTCTCACGTGAAATTCTTTCAAATCACCTACTACCTGATCCTTTTAGCTGGAGATGCCGAAGACTGACTCTGGGACCTTCTGCAGACCAAGCAGATGCTGTACCACTGAACCATGGCCCTTCTGAGTACTGTTCCCCTCAAAAGATGATGATGAAGAAGAAGAGGAGGAGGAGAAGAGATTGGATTTATACCCTGCCCTTCTCTACCCAAAGGAGTCTCAGAGCGACTTACAATGTCCTTTCCCTTCCCCTCCCCACAACGGACACCCTGTGACTGAGGTAGGCGGGGCTGAGAGAGCTCTTTCGAGGACTGCCCTTGAGAGAACAGCTCTAAGAGAACTGTGACTGACCCAAGGTCACCCAGCTGGCTGAATGCGGAGGAGTGGGGAACCAAACCAGGTTCTCCCAGATTTGAGTCTGTGCTCCTAACCACTACACCAGACAGGCTGGAAGTAGCCAGAAGGGCTATGTTCTTTTTTTAAAAAAACATACAAGATGGGCTTAAATCAACAGATATCCATGTTTCATCTCTCAAAGCTAAAGGAGGAATTTAGATTTATCCCCGTTCTGCAAGTCAGTGCCATGGGGGGGAATACTGCAGTCTCCAGAGAGTCCATGCTGGCCTGGGAGGAACTGAGGAGTGGGCGCTCAGAGCATCCCTCCCACCTTTATTCAACTACACAGGAAGAAGTGGGGTTGCATTAGCCCTCACACCACTGTGTACGCCGCGCCTGTGAAGCCCACTGAACACGCACGCACCGGCAACAAAACCGAGCGGCGAGGCTTGCACGCAGAATGAACCCCGCTTCCTCTCCGCCGTGTCTACCCAGCTCCATCTTCAGATACTTCACTCTAATGAAATTTGCAGCACTAAGTGCAGGCTCCTGTCAACCAGCAACGATGTTTAGAACGAAAAAAGATTGCAAAGAGAAATGGGGAGCCGAAACCCAGCCAGAGTAATTGCGGGAGAAGGGGGGGGGGAGAGAAATTAACTAGACAGATGATTAGGTGGATTTCCCAAACCGGGAGCCTCCGGCAGAACTGCCCGAGCCATCAGGGGGCTCCAGGCAGAAAAGCTAGGGGCAGCCGCTTCCCTTTGCCTTGCAGTGGGCCTGCCTGTGCTGAAATAAAAGTAAATGACTCATTTGAAATAAATGACACGGTTGGGGGCGGGGGGGGCGGGGGGGAGAGAGAAACTGCACTACACTTTGCCAGGGTTTGCGCCAGCACTTCATCACCGACCGCAATATTCATACTGCCATCCTCGAGCATTTATCACAAGCTGGAGCGTAAAGTCAAGACGATCCTTCCGACACGCATAAGTCTTTCCCCTGCTCCCGCCGTATTTTTATTAACGACGCGGAAGAGACGGATGCTGGAGGGCAGGATAATTGTGTGCCTGAAGTGCACTACGTCGGGTCAACAGATGGGAAAGGCCGGTCCTGAAATCTACTTGAGTGTCTCTCCCTTCTTGCTCGAGCCAAGAATGAGATTGATTCCGATGGAAGAGTCAATGGCAACGCGGATCAGAGAAGCCAAAGCTGATTAAAGGGACAAGCACAGATATCGCTGGCATTTTGTACAGGGATAGGCTACTGGCCGCTGAGGACTATCCACCTGGCCCCAAGCACAGCCCCAAATGACTATCCCCCTTAGCTGTTCTCCAAGCCAAAGCATGGGGGCAAAGCGGGTTCTTATACCCTGCCACCTCCTATGAGAACAGCAGCAGAAACTTCAGAGGAACTTTCTGCATTATTGCATCCCTCAGCGGCGCTCTACAAGAGACAAGCAAAGGATGCTAATGCTTTCCCCTCATGCCATAACTCAAGAGGACAGCTTACCGAAAGCCTCTAGTGCAGGGGTCCCCAACGTGGTGCCCAACCACTGGTACTTTTCCTGGTTCCCACCAAGTGCTTTAGAAAATCAATGGGGTCAGGGGGGCTTTTGCCTAGCAAGGCTTCTGATTGGCCACTGAAGATCTGATCGGCTGTGTGGGTTTTTTTAAAAAAATGTTACTCTGGCAGCAGCTGCCGCAGCCATTTTGCGGCAGGCTCCTCCTCCTGCAGCAGCCATATTTTGCGGCAGCTGTTTTGCGGCTGCGCCCACCGCGTTGTGTCACAATTCCAAAGGTGCCTGCAGGCTCAACAAGGTTGGAGACCCCCTGCTCTAGTGAGGCCCCTGAGCAATTCTCTACCATTCGCTCCCATCTTGGCTTGTGAAGAGGACCAATGTTCCCTCTAAGATGTAGAATCTTGTGAGCAAAAATTCTACTTTGTGAGCTCCTGGCATTAAAATTGTGAGCGAGTAATTGGACTACTGCATAAACTAGTTTGCTCTGGAGCCATCCTTCCTGAGCTAAGGCAAAAATCTGTGAGCCAGAGGCTAATAAACTGTGAGCTATCTCACACTAACTCAGCTTAGAGGGAATACTGGTTAAGACGTCCAGGAACTCTGGCAGGGCCCGCTGGGATAACGTAGGGAGGGGGGCTAGGGAGCCCTTTTGCCTGAGGGGTGGGGGTGGGCAGCATCCTCAGCCCTCGCTCAAGACAAAAATACGGCCCCTCTCGAAAGTGATTTTTGCTGGGAGACTGATAAACATCTCTGCCCTTGGAAGAAAGAAACAAAATTAAGCTTTCGGGTACAGCGACTTGACCCTTAATCCCTGCAAAGGTGTAAGGACCAGAAGACTTCCCTCTGCTTCCCCAGAAACAATATAATTATCTAGGAACAGTTACATCCCAACAGAACTCTATGGGAGACGATGCCATATGTGTGTGCGGTTAATGCTGAAATTACTGCAGGGGAGAGCAATGTGAATGCAACACTCCCCGCCTTCCAGATCTCTCCTCCTAATAAAGTGATTTTTGCCAGAGAGAGATAAACATCTCTTCCCTTGAAAGAAAGAAACAAAACTGAGCTTTCGGGTACAGCGTGTTGACACTTAATCCCCGCAAAGGTGCAAGAACCACAAGACTTCGCTCTGCTTCCCCAGAAAAAAAATAATCAGCTAGGAACAGTTAAATTCCGACAGAACGCAATGGGAGAGGATGCCATATGTGTGTGGTTAATGCTGAAATTACTGCAGGGGAGAACAATGTGAATGCAACTCTCTCTGCCTCCTCCTCCCAGTAAAGCGGGGTGTTTTGATTCCTCCCAGCAGCAAACAGCAGCTGTCCTATCCAGACACAACAGGCATCATAGGCTCCTAATGGCTTTGGCCTCACTTAAGCAGACAATGAAGTGGCATTGAAGTGAACCGCTGCAACAGAAGTGCCCTGTAAATGTGAATACCGCCAGCTCCGTCGCCCTGATATTTAACATTTTCCTGAAGCACGACAGCTACTGAGGGGCCAGGGCTGGCAATAAAGGCAGGACACATCGAGGGAAGGGAGAGAGCCCAGATGTTGCTATGCAAATATGGATCCACAGCACCACCAAGTGGGATATCGAAGCAGCCACAGCGCAGAGGTGGGAACCGCCAGGAACTCAGGTGAGCCTTCCGGAGACCGAGCGCTGGCAGAAGCTTTTTCTACTGAAAATGTAGAGAAGGTCTGGCAATCCTCCCATGGGAAGAAGCAGTGGCGGATCAGAAACAGCTCATGCTACTCCCATGAGCTTGCTCTGCCTCAGAGAGAAAAGGAAGACACTAAGAACATGCCAGAGAACGCCGCGCTGTACCTGGGGGAACGGGGCAAGGAGGTGGTAGAAAGCGCCGTCAAAGCTCAGGCAGCTTATGGCACCGCGGAATTCACTGCCACAGGAAGTGGTGGTGGCTATAAGCAGACAGCTTCAAGAGTTGTTGTTGTTGTTCAGTCGCACAGTCGAGTCAGACTCTTCGCGACCCCATGGGCCAGATCCCACCAGGCCTTCCTGTCTTCCGCCGTCCTCTGAAGTTTGCTCAATTTCATGTTCGTTGCATCTATGACACGGTCTAACCATCCCATCCTTTGCCGTCCTCGTCTTCTTTGACCTTCAATCTTTCCCAGCATCAGGGTCTTCTCCAGTGAGTGCTCCCTTCTCATTTGGTGGCCAAAGTATTTTTTTTTTTCTCAACAATTTTTTATTGAAGTCTTGCAATTCATACAACCATTAAGATAAGTTATAACTACTTCAATTTTAACAGAAAATTGAAAGATTGGTTAGATTCACAATTAATACAGTATTTGTTATGAACATTTGAATAACTACTATTTTTCTAATCTCAAAAACTTGCTGAAAGCCATAGGATTTTGGGATATGAGGGGTATAACCTTGAATTCATGTAGCGTTAGAAGATTAGAAAATCGAAGAATAATACATTCCTTAGTGAAGGTTTCGTTATGTTAAGGCGAGTGTTAACTGCACTGTGCTGTGTCTTTATATCTTGACTAACTTAGTATCTATCTTTTGTCTACCTTCAGAACCATTTTGTGTATTCCTCCCAGGACGACGGTATAAATTTTTCCGCTTCTAAAAAGGTAAGTATAGGAAACCACTTTGCACTAAATTTCAGATCTGGCTGGTTTGTTCTGGCTGTATTGCATCTCCCGGTGATGCTTTCCATTATGTATTGGTCCCAGAGTTTTTGGAACCAGTCTTGTATAGTGGGTGGGTTAGGATTTTTCCATTTTGAGGCTATTGAGGTTCTTGCTGCGTAGAGCATTGTTTTGAGTATGCTTTTGTGGTGGTGTTGATCGATACTTTCTGGCCAGATATCCAACATTAAGTTTTCAGGAGTGCAGGTAAGATCTATGCCAAGGATTTGTTTGATTTTCTGCAGTATCTCCATCCAGAAAGGGCAAATGTGAGTACATAGCCACCAACAGTGTGCAAATGTTCCGATTTGACCACATCCTTTCCAACAGTATGGCGGATATTTTGGGGATATTCGTGCTAAGGTTTGAGGGGTTAGGTACCATCTTGCGTTTATTTTGAGTCTGTGGAAGTCTAGGGAATAGGATTTGGAGTCCACAATACTGGATTTCCAAATTCTGGTCCAAGTATTATCATCTAGTGTTGTTAGGCAATCTTCTTGCCAAGGTTGTTGGTAGGAAAGTGAGGGAGTTTCAAAGGTATCTAGTAGCATTTTGTAAGTGTGGGATATCAGGCCTCTGTTTTGAGCACTAAATTGTTTAATAATAAACTCTAGCTTAGTAAGTGGTTGGGACATAGTATCTCTAAGTTTATCATGTGTTATAGCATGTTGGATTTGTAGGTAAGTGTACCATGGGAGTTTGGATTTGAGTTTATTTTCCAGCATGGTTTTGGGGTAGAGACCATCTTTAGTTATAATGTCACAGAACCTAAATATGTGAGCATTTTCCAGCTTTAAGGCGAGGTCTGGTGACACAGTGTTTTGGAACCATAATTGAGAAGCAAGTGTGGTAAGTCTGGATGTGTTGGGGAGCAGTTTTCTTTTTATCCTATTCCAGTATTGTATGGAAGGGTTTATGATTTTGTTTTGTTTGAGATGCAGATTAGGCTTGCTAGTGTTCCCCCAAACTAAAGTATCCGTTGTTGGAACTTTAGAGATGTCTGCTGTCAGGCTTACCCAAGGAGGTGAGTTTTGGGTTCTTTGCATTCTGATGATGTTAGTTAGTAGGATCGCTTTATAATAAGTAGAGAGGTCTGGGAGTCCATACCCTCCTCTAATTTTGGGTCGACGTAGGATTTGATGACCTATACGGGGTTTTTTATTTTTCCATAGGAATCGTCTTAGTGTTGTTTGCCAGGTAGTTAAATCCCTACTTGAAATGGAGATGGGTAATGTTCTAAATAAAAATAAAAATTTAGGTAAAATAAAAGATTTAATTAAGTGAAATCTTTCCATCCAAGATAGATTCAGCTTTTCCCAACGTTGTATGTCTTTTAAGACCAAATTGTGTGTTTTATGATAGTTGTTCGCTAGGAGTTTGTTGAGATTTATTGGTACTTCAATTCCTAGGTACCTAAATGATTCAGTGATCATCGTAAATTTGTGAGTTTTCGTTAATGTGGCCATGACCGTTGGAGTTAAAAGAATTGGGATGATTTGTGATTTTGAGTCATTTATATTGAGGCCAGATATTAGTTTGAAAGAGTTTAGTATTGATTTTAGTGGGGGTATGGAATTTATAGGGTCTGAAATGTACAGTAACATGTCATCAGCAAAAAGCGACATTTTGTGTTCCATGTGCTTAGAGAGTACTCCTTTAATGTTTTTTTCCTGTCTAATAGCGTGGGCTAAGGGTTCGATGGCGATGGCGAAAAGGAGAGGGGATAGAGGGCATCCTTGCCTAGTTCCCTTTTCAAGATTGATAGGATTAGAGAATGTGCCATTCAGTTTTAGTTTCGTGGTGGGGGTTTTGTATAGGTTCTGAATGGTCTGTATAAATTTGGGCCCGAAATTCATTTCATGTAGGACGTGGCATAGGTATTTAAAAGAAACCGTATCGAAAGCTTTTTCGATGTCAAGACTTAGAAAGGCTGCTGGGATTTTGGTGTGTTGGCAGTGTTGTAATAGTTGCAGCGTTCTCAGAGTGTTATCTGAAAGGTCCCTGGTGGGTATAAATCCTGCTTGGTCATGGTGTATGTAATTTGGTATGAAAGTATTAATCCTTTTGGCCAGTATGGCCGTAAAAATTTTCTGATCCTGGTTGAGGAGGGATATTGGACGATATGAAGTTGTGTGCAAAGGGTTTTTGTCTGGTTTGGGGATTACTACCGTGGTTGCTAGATTCCATGAGGTGGGTATGGTTCCTGAGTTCAAGATGTGGTTGAATGTTATTGCCATTTGTTTGGACAAGAGATATTTAAATTTCTTGTAGAATTCTGATGGGAATCCATCTGGCCCAGGTGTTTTCCCATTTTTGAGTGACCGGATAGTATCTAAAATTTCTTGTTCCGTTATGGGAGCTTCCATGAAACTCTTGTCATCAGTAGACAATCTCGTATGTACTGGGAAGCGTTTGGATTCTGCATTGAAGGTGACTTGGTCTATCGGGGTTTGTGAATATAGTTCTGAATAATATTCATGGAATCTTTGTAGTATTTTGTCTGTTTGATTTACTACCTCACCTTGTTTAGTTAGAATTGCAGATATATGCCTGTTATCAGCTTGCTCTTTCACTTTATGGGCAAGTAGTTTTAGACTACGTGGAGATTTGACCCAGTATTTTTGTTTAGTATAAAGTAACTGTTTTTTGATGTTAGAAGTGTCCAATATTTCCAGTTTTTTCCTTTCGGACTCTAGTTCTTTTCTTATGCTTTGTGATCCTGATATTTTGTGTTGTTGATCTAGAAGTGTGATGTTTTTTATGGTATCTGATTTTAATTTGTTCTTTTGTTTATTTAGGTATGCAGCTTTTGAGATGATCGATCCCCGGAGTACTGGTTTCAAGGCGTCCCATATTACACAGGGAGAAGTCTCTTGTGTGTTGTTGTTAAGCATGTAATTCTTGATTTCCTCTTCCAGATGTTCTGTGAATTGTTGATTTTGCAATAAAGATATATTCAGCGACCATTGTTTATTTGTCTTTATATTTTCTTGTTTAATGAGTGAGCAAGTGAGTATATCATGGTCTGACCACCTGTGCGGTTCTATGGTTGAGCTATCTACGTGTTGGATGAGAGATGGAGATAGTAAGATAAAGTCGATCCTGGAATGGACCGTGTGTCGTGCTGAAAAATAGGTGTAATCATGCTCCCCAGGATGTTTTAGTCTCCAGATATCAGTGAGGTTGTGCGTTTTGAATAAGCCATCTAATTTTGTGAGCTTGTTTTTAGGGATGTTGCAATGTGGAAGATGGTGAGATTTATCAAGGAAGTTATCCACAATGTAATTAAAGTCTCCACCTAGCAGAATTTCCCCTTCCGCAAACGTTTTTAGAAGGGTGAGAGTGGATTCAATGAATGTTAGCTGCCCTTCGTTGGGAGCGTATATTGTAGCAATGGTCATTTTTTTGTTATCCATGGTGCCTTTTATAAAAAGGTATCTACCATTTGGGTCAATCAATGATTGGTCTAAAGTGAAATGTATGTTGCGAGAAAGGAGAATAGCCACACCACGAGAATTCGAGCTACCGGGGGCTAGGAATTGATTGGGGAATTTAGGAGTCTTGAAAACCATACGTTCCGACTTTTTCAAATGAGTCTCCTGTAGAAGGATGATATCAGGATTCAGTTTCATCAGATCAGTGAGGACTCTACGCTTTTTTATGGGATGGTTCAGGCCTTTTACATTGTTTGAGATGATTTTAACACAACCAGCCATCATGTATCAATTTAGTGCAAGTTGGGTTTCCTACCTGCTGCGGGATGCTTCTGAAGTATGAACCTGAAGGTAAGTTTGGGATGTGGTCTGCGACAATCCTCAGATGGTAAGTAAGATTATGAGTCTTGGGAGTCAGATGTCAAGAGAGCTAGTTCTGAAGGGAGTAAGAAATCAAAGATAGGCAATTAATTTTTAGTTGTGGGTTAGTCAGATCAAAATGTCAAATAATTAATGTTAAAACTTATTCTGTACACTTCACCAAAATAGTTCAGATACACTGTGATGTACAAAGTTCAAGGTAAAATAGGGTTAGGCTAGGTTTTTAGTTATTGCAGACGTTGGAGTATAGGATTGTGACACCAAATTAATTAATTATGATTGTGGTATATGATAAAGCTGATGTAACTTATGATTGTCAGTACACACAATAATAAATCTTAAGACAATTGATTGAAATCTGCAAGATGTGTTACCCTTATTCTCAAGGAGGACTAGAGAAATGTAAGAATGTTGAAAAAAATTGAGTCAATTAACTCAGTGGTTGTAGAACAGTAAGATATATACAATCAATACAATAAAATTGTGAGGTTGGTTAACAATTTATATGTACAAATGTGATTTGGTTAAACTAGGCTCAATAAAAATAACTTCAACAGTGCGATATTAGGGTAAAAAAAAGTTATTAAAAGTTTAAAATAATAATAATAATAAAAAAAAATATTAGTATGAGCAAATTTGTATCTAAACGGTAGGATGTTTTTATTTTTAAGTGAATAAATTTAATTAGATGTTACCAATGTTATTGGTAATGTATTTTAGTTATTTATTAATACTAATTCTTATAATAACACAATATTGTATATTTTTCTCTGAACTTCCACTCTCTTAAAACTGAGAGAGGAAGACTGGGGAGCTCCCTGCCCTTCTCTTATATCCCCAGTGAGTATTCCAGAGAAAAAACAATCAAGTGCAAAACCTCAAGAAGGAATAGCGGTCTCCCTCCCCCCTCCCCCCTCAACCCCCTTTTAAATATTTAAAGTTTAATCAGACAAGAACAGCAACAGACTATTGTGTCAAGAAGCTTTTGCATCAGAATAAAAAACATAATACAAAAACGGCATGCACTTTAAGTATTGAGATTTTCATGACGCGCGGTCAGTTACAGCATTGCCTTGGAGTGATCCCGAAACGTGGCTCTGCTTCCCGCAAGGATGCAATGCTGAGACTGAGCGTGGAGAGTTTGCCTGGTGAGATTGTCATGGAGGCGTAGTCAGTACAGGGTGTTGCTCAAGTGCATGAAAAGAGCAAAAGCCTTTGATGGAGTAAATGGAGATCTTTCAGACTTCGCCAGGATCCGGGACAGCTTTTGTCAGTTTCAGTCAGTTATCGGCTTCTTCAGCGTCGGACGAGACAGGCGATGTGGTGGAGTGCCGTCGTTTGTTTGTTTGATTGGAGAAATCCATGGCCGCTCCAACATTGAGGTGGGATAGTAAGTTCATGCCATTCTCTTTATCAGAGATCTTGTGTGTTTTCCCTCGGAGGGAAAATTGTAGAACAAGCGGAGTCAGCCAAGTATATTTTATTTCAGCTTCTCTTAAGGCGGTAGTGACCAGTTTCAATTCTTTACGTTTCTGAAGGGCTTCTCTGGGGAGGTCCGGGTAGACTTCCACTTTCTGGCCGCTATAATCAAGATGGCCATTCTTTCGTGCATAGGTTAATATTCTTTTCCGAAATCTATTGTCTATCAGGGTAATCATGACATCTCTAGAGGGTCTTGTTTTCAGCAGAGTGGTTGGACCTAGACGAAACGCTTTGGTGATTGTGGGCGATTGGTCTCCTTCCGTACCGACCACTTGGGCTAGCCACGTTGATAAGTGGAATGCAAGATCTCCGGATTTTTCCACGTCCTCCTTCAAGCCTCTGAGTTTCAGATTGTTCTGCCGTATGGTGAGATCTAGTTTCATAGTTTTTTCGGCCAAAAGTTCCTCAGTTTGTTGCATCTGTCTTATGTTGTCTTGATTCGCTAAACTGTTCTGTATGGCCATCTCCGCTGTGTGATGAGTTTCTTTCATGTTTTTTTCTGTATTTTCGAGCCTTTCATATAGTGGTTGGAACATGGTATTAACATGGGTAAAGAAGGTCTTTTCCATGGCTATTAAAGCGTCTTTCAAGTCCGCTGCCGAAATTGGCGCGATCTTGTCAGTTTCAGTAGTAGCGGCCGCCATCTTATCTACTGATCGTTCCTCAGGGCCCGGAGTCGAGTTAAGATTAGAGAGTTCTGACCTGTCTTTGTCCTTCTTCAGCTTTTTCGTCGAGGGTTGTGATTGTTTAATAGTGTTGTGCTGCATAAATGGCGTGTGCGATTTTTGCTGTTTAATGTTATTTTGGGGGTTGAGTTGGGACGGGATCGGCGGAGCCAAAGGTTCAGGCAGCCATCACCTTAAGTCCCGCCCCCGGAAGTCGTGGCCAAAGTATTTGAGCTTCAGTTTCATTATCTGGCCTTCCAGGGAACAGTCAGGGTTGATTTCTTTTAGGATTGACTGATTTGATCTCCTGGCAGTCCAAGGGACTCGAGAGTCTTCTCCAGCAACATAGTTCAAAAGAATCTATTCTTCGGCGCTCGGCCTTCCTTATAGTCCAACTCTCGCAGCCATACATGACTACTGAGAATACCATTGCTTTGACCATGCGGACTTTCGTTGGCAGGGTGATGTCTCTACTTTTTATCATGCTGTTTAGGTTCCCCATCGCTTTCCTCCCAAGGAGCAGGCGTCTTTTAATTTCATGGCTGCAGTCACAGTCTGCGGTGATTTGGGATCCCAGGAACGTGAAGTCTGTCACTACTTCCACAGCTTCCCCTTCTATTTGCCAAGGAGTGATGGGGCCGGATGCCATGATCTTAGTTTTTTTGATGTTGAGCTTCAAGCCCACTTTTGCGCTCTCCTCTTTTACCCTGAGCAAGAGGCTCTTGAGGTCCTCTTCACTTTCTGCCATCAGAGTGGTATCGTCTGCATATCTGAGGTTGTTGATCTTTTCCCCAGCAATCTTAATTCCCGCTTGTGATGACACTGTCTAACCATCTCATCCTTTGCCGTCCCCGTCTTCTTTGACCTTCAATCTTTCCCAGCATCAGGGTCTTCTCCAGTGAGTGCTCCCTTCTCATTTGGTGGCCAAAGTATTTGAGCTTCAGTTTCATTATCTGGCCTTCCAGGGAACAGTCAGGGTTGATTTCTTTGAGGATTGACTGATTTGTTCTTCTTGCAGTCCAAGGGACTCTCAAGAGTCTCCTCCAGCACCATAGTTCAAAAGCATCTATTCTTCGGCGCTCGGCCTTCCTTATCGTCCAACTCTCGCAGCCATACATGACTACTGGGAATACCATTGCTTTGACCATGCGGACTTTTGTTGGCAGGGTGATGTCTCTACTTTTTATCATGCTGTTTAGGTTCGCCATCGCTTTCCTCCCAAGGAGCAGGCGTCTTTTAATTTCATGGCTGCTGTCACAGTCTGCGGTGATCTGGGATCCCAGGAACGTGAAGTCTGTCACTACTTCCATGACTTCCCCTTCTATTTGCCAAGGAGCGATGGGGCTTCAAGAGGGGACTCAATAAATACCTGAAGCAGAGGTCCATCAGTGGCTCTTAGCCACATGGTATGGATGGAACACTGTGTCTTGGGCAGTGATGCTCAGTGTTCTTGGTGCTTGGTGGGGCAACAGTGGGAAGGCTTCTGGAGTCCTGGCCCTGCTGGTGGACCTCCTGATGGCACCTGGTTTTGGGCCACTGCGTGACCAGAGTGTTGGACTGGATGGGCCACTGGCCTGATCCAACATGGCTTCTCTTATGTTCTTATGTAATCCCTTGTGTCTACAAGGAAAGAGCTGTTCAGAGGTGGTTTGCCATTGCCTGCCTCTGTGTTGCGGCCCTGTTATTCCTCCGGTGGTCTCCCATCCAAATACTAACCAGGGCTATCCCTGCTTAGCTCCTAAGATCTGACGAGACAGGGGTAGCTTGGCCCATCCAGGTCAGGGCGGAGACAAAAAGAGGTGGGTTTGCCATCGCCTGCCTCTGCACAGCCACCCTGGACTGCCTTGATGGTCTCCCATCCAAATACTAAGCAAGGCCGACCCTGCTCAGCTTCTGAGAGCTGACAAGAACGGGCTAGCCTGGGCAATCCAGGTCACAGCAGAGACAAGCAGAGGTGGTTTGCCATTCGCTGCCTCTGTGTAGCAACCCCTGGACTTCCGTGGTGACCTCCTATCCCGATACTAACCGGGGCCAGCCCCACTTAGCTTCTGAGATCAGACTAGCCTTGGACATTCGGGTCACAGCAGGGCAAGTACAGGGAACAGCAAGACAGGCTCAGGAGGAAGAGCTCTCTTAACAGCCACGCCGGACCAGAGCAGTGGCCCACCTAAACCATCGTGGTCGGTTGAATGCGCCCGGAAAGCACATAAGCAAGGCCCACTGGAGCCAAGTCCTTGTCTGCTGACGGCCCCCCTGCACCTGACGTTCAAAAGCATTCTGCCTCAGACCCCAGAGGTCCCATGCAGCACCTACGACGAACAGCCAGCAGCTGACCGGTCCTTTAGAAGTCTGGCGACCCCCTTTTTGAAACTAAGCCTTGTGGGAGTTTCTCCTTGTGCACTGTAGTATCCCCTTGCATTTGCCTTGAATCTACAGCCAACCCTAGGGCATCTCTGAGTACTCGAATTATGCGAAAAGGGAGAAAGAAGTCGTTTAAAAACAAAAGGGCGCCCCCCCCCCCCCCCCCCGGAGCAGAGAACTGGTTCATCTAGTCCAGCACCCTGCCTCAACACAGCAGAGGGCCAACGAACAGGACAAAGCAACCGAGGCCTTCCCCCCTCAACGCTGCCTCCCAACACAGAGTTTCAGAGGTTTACTGCTTCTGGAAATGGAGGCTGCTTTTGCTCACCATGGCTAGCAGCCACTGATGTATCTACACTCCACGAATCTATCCCTGCCCCTCCCTTTAAAGCCACTTTTGGCATACCACGCTTGATTTTGTCAAGCTCTATGACATCGCCCTTCAGTCACCTTTTCCCCACTTAACTAAGAAGAACAAGACACTTCAGCCTATCCTATTCTATCGTATCCGTCCTTTGCAGAACAAGACGATCTGACCATGATGAAAAGCATACAAGAAGCCTGAATGAATTTTGGAGTCTCCAGAGGCATTTTTGTCTACCAGAGCATGGAAACGCCACGCCGCTGGCCACCTCGTTTGGCTCCCCCACCCCACTCCTCAGTGGCTTCTGGAGGTTTCATTGACTGTACACCTGCAAGCCTCTCTTTACAATCTGAAGAACCAGAGATTTTCTTTTTCTTTTTATTAAACCAAACCCCGAGAGTTTCAGAATGCTGTATCCCCACACCAGCTGCCGTGCTTGTACAGCCGCACTATGGAACAGCCATAATCAGGGTTGGCACAGTTCCAGGGAACTTCAGTTGGGTAGCCTTCAAGACGGTTGTACAACGGGAGACAGATACTGTAATGGTCTGTGGCAGATAGCCAGACCTCTCCTTCATATTTGAGGGGTTAGCAAGTAAAGGTTTTACCGCAGGACTTCCGAAGTGGCAAGGTAAGTAAGTCATCGGGCAGAGCTTTGGGGGCCTCTGCAGCGTGGTGCAGTGGTTAAGAGCCAGAGTGGCATAGTGGTTAGGAGTGGTGGCCTCTAATGTAGAGAACCATGTTTGATTCCCCACTCCTCCTCCACCTGAAGCCCGGTGCCTACCTCACAAGGTGCCTGTTGTGGGGAGAGGAAGGGAAAGTGACTGTAAGCTGCTTTGAGACTCCTTAAGGTAGACAAAATGTAAAGGTAAAGGTTCCCTCATGTCCCAAGGCGCACGGAACGCCCAGGAGACAAAAGCAGGGTATAAAAATTCCGCCCCCGGCCCTGAGACGGCACATGGAGAAAGAATGGACGTGGGTCTAGGGATTACACGTCCCCTTTCCTGGCCCTGAGAGCCGTGGATGGTGACTGCAAGTCTAAAGCCGCTCCTGATTTCACCTTGTGAATAGTTCCGAAAAGATCCCTACCCCCAATAGTGCTACAAGCAATTACACCAAGCTATTGGCAGAAGCAGTGACCATCGGCACTATCAGAGACGCTCAGAAGGGACCACCAGGCAATCCAGGGACTGGAAGAAATTCGGAAGTGCAAAAAGGTCACCCAGAACAGGAAAGAGTTCAAGAGGGACTGAGAAAGAAAAAGAAAAAGGGTTGCCAAGGATCACTGCATCAGCAGTACAAAGTTGGCATCCCTGAAGTTCAGGAAACTCTACCCCGGCCCAATGACATTTCCCCGCTCTGATTCAGTTGCGGCAAGAAGACTGGACTATGTTTTATCACTTTGCTGTTGAACTGCTTTTGTAGATGGCAGTGTCCAAAGCATGCAACGGGCTTCTGACATTTGAGAGTTGTTGGGTGATAGTGAGATATTGAAAAAATGGTATTTAGCAGAGATAAGATAGTCCAGCAGTCCCGGAATAAAATAATTCAGACTCAGAGAGTCCATGTGTGATTAAAATATAAAGTTTTTACTAAATTCTAGCATGGGAAGGGTAACTGGGATGAAAATAACAACAGAGCAAAATCGGCTACATCCTTACTCTACAAAGACAAAACTAGAAGAGAGAGATTATGGCTATTCTTCTTCTTCAGAACACCAAACAAAGATGGGAAGAGAAGCCATAAAATGCTAATACACCTTGACACTTTAGTCCCAATCAAATTCCTAGATTAGGGAGAAAATTCCCGGGTCTTCTACAGCTAAAGAACATTGGTTACATGAGAAACATGTGACTTCCTGTGAGTAACATAAACAAACATTTAACCCCAGATATACTGAGTGTTTTCAACTTGTAATACCCAACAAGAGTTAACTGAAAAATGGAAAGATCGCCCCATTTGCAAACACAGGAATGGCAGGCACTTTCTAGCATTTTTTCCCCCCCGATCTATGAAGCTTCCCATGCATCTGATTTGGATTAATTATTATTTGGACTTTTAGGCCACCCTTCCCTGCGAGCAGGGCTCAGGGACGCTTACAACAGAATGAGACAATAAATAAGTTAAAAACAATAATAAAATGCAGTACGGAATCAATAAATAAGCCAGGCTATTCCAAGATAGCGAGGAATCACCACAGAAGATTGATGTTATGCTCTCATGCAACACACCCGCCAGCAGTGGTTCTGAATGGGACACGCCAAAACATCTGCACTCATATTTAACAAGCTATCCTCTCTGCAGTACTGCTAGCCTAGACTTACAGGGCAATCCTAAATACAACCAGGGGTCATTTCCTGCAGGAGCGCACAGGAGCGGAGCTCCGGCAGTAAAGAGCCCAGGGGGCGGGCACATGCAACAAGCCCCGCCCCCTGCTCCCAGCAGCCCTCAGTCAGAGGAAGAACAGGTAAGTTGCAGAGCTCCCCCCCCCAGCCCCCCAGTCCAAAACAGTCCAGTGGCACCTTTAAGACCAAGTTTTATTCAGGCACAAGCTCTCCCTCCTCTGCGAGGACAGATCTGCACGTGCCTCCTGCCACCCCCAATAGCTAGCAACCCAAAACAGTGCACTGGAGCCCGAGTGGTGGGTGTTGCCTTCTGACACACTTCCGGTGATGTCAGGGGGTGTGGCATATGCAAATGAGTTATGTTAATTAGTTATGCTAATGAGCTCCTGCACCTCTTTTTCTATGAAATGACCCCTGAATACAGCCATAACCTTCTACGCACAAAATGGCCTTAGAAGGGTATAACTGTTTAAGGTTCAACCGTTTCTCTCTCGCTCTGCCTCCATTGACCTAGTATTGATCGGCTCACTGTGCCTAATAACCCTTTAACGTTCTGCTTACCTTTTAATTTAAATAGAGACCTCCCAAGAACAATTTGCAAAACCATCTGCAAAGGCCCACAAGCAGTGGTAAGCTAGAGGCCTCCCCTGTTGTTTATCCTTGGGATCATCAAAGGTGTAACTCAGGGGTGTCGAACTCATTTGTTATGAGGGTCCGGATCTGACATAAATGAGACCTTGTTGGGCTGGACCATGTGTGTCATAAAATGTAATGCTAGGTAGTGGAGATATAAACTTTATAAAGGACACAAACACAAAGGTTGTTCTTTTACTTAAAATAAAAACATGCTTAAAACATTAGCAGTCTGTCTGATAACAGACACCTCTTGCTCTGAATTACTGCATCAAAATGTCTGTGCTGTTGCAATCTTGAGTATGCTGTTCAGGCGTGTATCTGTAAGCTGCAAACCTATAACAATGCAGCAGCAGCAGAACTGGAAGAAGCAGCAGAAGACAGCCAGTTCCACTGCAGGCCTCATAGAAGCCCTCCGAGGGCCTGATCTGGCCCCTGGGCCACATGTTTGACACGCCTGGTGCAACTGCTTCTGAGCATTCAGGGTTCTATTTTACTACCACAGCTAATAGCTGTCAGAAGCAAGGATGAAGAATAGGGCTACTTCCCTTTTAAAGCTGTGCAAAAGAAAGTTAAGGACACACTTAAAAAAACAGCTTCAGATTGGCAGACATGAGGAGCAAGGCCAATTCAGTCCTAAACTTAATCAGAAAAATAGTGCCTAGTTGTTAAATTTTACATGCACTGGAATTCTGGATATTCCCATCTCTATCCCTTACCTGGATATCCCAGACTCACCCAATTTCATCAGAACTTGGAAGCAAAGCAGGGTTGGTCCTGGTAAGTACATGCATGGGAGACCACCAAGGAATACCAGGCAATAGTAAACTACCTCTGAATGTCTCTTGCCTTGAAAACCATATGGAGTCCCTATAAGTCAGCTGTGACTTGATGGCAAAAAAATCAAAGTACAAGCAATTTGCACCTGAGGTACATAAGTGCTCTACTGGTGCTTACAGTGACAAGCACGGGAGGCACTAAGAGAAGATATAAAGGGTTTGACTGGCATGTCCCCTGCATGCCGCAGGGCACACATTTCCCTCCCAGCATTTTGCAATAAACACCAGCATAACCAGGCTGCTTTGTAAAGTGGGTCTCCTGATTGGAAATTGGAATTTGGGTGACATTGGTGGTTTAAGTTGCAATGTGAACCTTAAGGGAGTTATGGGATGGTTGTGAATGGTTGTGTGAGTGTATGAGTATGGTTGTAGATCACCGAATGACTGCACCTTTAATTTCGTTGTACTATGTACAATGACAATAAAGTATATTATTATTATTATTATTATTATTATTATTATTATTATTATTATTCAACGAGTCTGCTGAGACCATCAAAATGAAGGTAAGTGCTCCGGTGGCACTCGAGGCATTTTGTCTAAGAATACAATTATTATCATTATTTATTAAATTTATAGACCACCCTCCCCAGTACAATGAGAGTATTAAAACAGTATTTAATACAATGAGAGTATTAAAACAGTTTTAAAAGAGGGAACTGTGATAGAGAGGAGAATATCTCCCCAAACCACACACATTTCCCCCCCCCCAGGGTGTTCCTTTCTAAAAAGGAAAATAAATCTGAAAAAAATCCAACAGCAATCAAAACCTGGAAGGACTGCAATGCTTACTGAGGAGTGCAGAAGACTTAACAGCTAGGTAACTTTTGCTCTGACAGAAAAATCTTTAAACTACAAACCATGGCTGATACATAAGCAAAGCCTAACAAAAGGACAGCTTTCTTTCTTGCCACCCTAACCAATAGTTTGCCCATTTTTGAGCTCATACAACCACCAAGTCAAAAAGCCTTACATTTTTAGTCTCTAAAATGATCTTCAAAGGTATCATCCTCTGCACATTTACTTGGAAGTTACTCAGTGGAACTTTCTTCCCTATAAACATGCACGGGAACTGCGTCTAACTATGCTTGTCTCCAGAACAACTTGCGAGACAAGCAGCACTACCTCCATTTTATAGACAGGTATGACTTTGGGGCCCGTTTCACAAGATCAAGTCCAGCTACTTTCTTACTGAAGTACCGCTAGACTATTGACAGGCATACACAACAGAATGCAGAGCACAGGTTAGAATGTTCGGACACTAGGACTTATCTCAAACACAGAAGTCACTTAATACACCTTCACGCCAATGGATCTGGATATGCTTTCAAATTACATAGTGTATTTCTGTGGCTCCTTACAACACGTAACTTATTAATTTGTATACAAATCTGAAAGACCAGTAAAATCAAAATATTAAACCCTCAGATATTAACAGCCTACACTGAACGTTTTCCACTTAACACATCAGGTGAATACACCACCTGATACTCGCTGGAAGCAAAAGAGACCGAAGTTGCACAGATTTCTTTTCCTTTTTGAGCACAGGCATAAACTTGAAGAAGTCAGAACATAACCCAGATATTCTGAAACAGGCCATTCTAATTAATGGCAGGCATGAAAGAATCCCCGCATCCATTACCACATCTCACCCAAAGAGAACACTCCTGTCTCTGACCAGATTTTTTTTTTGGGGGGGGGGGGTTGGATGTAGTTCTCCGTAAGCAAACAAGAGGCCAGTTTGCTGCCTAGGGTCAGTGTCGCCAACCTTGTTGACCATGTGTACACACTTTTGGAGTTTCCAGAACAGCAAATGGCCATCTCCACCAAGTAGCTGCCACGGAGACTAGGTGAAATTGCCAGCTTCTGGGAAGTTCCAAGCCAAGCATCCACCAGCAACAAAAATAACTGTATCTCTACAGGTGTTTCCTGAAGACAGAAAGGCGATACATCCTGGCCGCTTCAAAAACACCTACTGCTCCAAGGACACGAAGAAAAGCACAGATCAGCTCTTTCCTTTAAGGAAAAAAAAGTGCTTTGGGAAAGGTGAGCACCAGAAAACACACTAGTAGTACTGTACACCCCATGGTGCTCATGGGCAGTGTTCCCTCTAAGCTGAGTTAGTGTGAACTAGCTCACAGTTTTTTTAGCCTCCGGCTCACACATTTTCCTCTCAGCTCAGGAAGGAGGGCTCCAAAGCAAACTAATTGATGCAGTAGCCAAATCGCTCGCTCAGAACTTTAATGCCAGTACCTCACGAAGCAGAATTTTTGCTCGCAAGACTCCACAGCTTAGAGGGAGCATTGCTCTAGAGCAAACTAATTGATGCAGTAGGCAAATCACCCGCTCACAACTTTAATTCCAGTAGCTCACGAAGTAGAATTTTTTGCTCACAGGACTCCACAACCTTAGAGGGAGCATTGCTCACGGGCACCACCTTGGGGATCACTGACCTGGTACACTGAGTGAGAAGAGATGTTTGTTTTTCTTTATTATGACTCCAGTCACATATTCAAGACTTTTATTTTCTTTCAAAAGCACATTTCCCCCACTCCCCCAGAAATACAAAACAGCAGTCTTTCAACAGAGGCAAGTACTCTACCCTTAGCTGTCACTCATCTGGCCTTTCCCCGCCCACGTGAGCCCCACCAGCGCCGCCCCTTCTCACCTTAACATAAACAGAAACCTCCTCATCCTCCTCTTCAGCGTGCGCAGGCGTCAACGCCGCCGGGCTCGCCCTTGGGGGCACCTGGAGAGCGGCAGAGCTGGCGGCTCCCCCGGAGGAGGCCGCGCGGGCCGCCCGCCTCGGTAACCCCAGCAACCTCTGCACGCCCGCTAGGCTCCTCCAAGCAGCCATGGCCAACAAACCTAACCGGAAGCGGAAATGGGGCAAG